>NW_014554754.1:0-2201 GCF_001313825.1 Dinoponera quadriceps | reverse complement strand
GGTTGACGGTCAGGAAGATTTTGCTGTGTATTTGGTGGGATTGGCAGGGAATTATCTACTATGAGCTGCTCCCCTATGGCCAAACTCTTAATTCGGACCTGTACTGTCAACAATTGGACCGTCTGAAGGAAGCAATCGCCCAAAAGCGGCCAGCTTTGGCCAATAGGAGAGGAATTGTGTTCCATCAGGATAACGCCAGGCCACACTCATCGATAGTGACTCGCCAGAAGCTCCGGGAGCTTGGATGGGAGGCTCTTTTGCATCCACCTTATAGTCCGGACCTGGCACCAAGTGATTACCACCTGTTCCTGTCTATGGCGAATTTTTTTGCTGGTGAAAAATTCGCCTCAAAAGAAGCTTGTGAAAATCGACTTTCCCAGTTTTTTGCCAATAGGGAGGAGGGTTTCTATGAGAGAGGCATAATGAAATTACCTTCGAAATGGCAACAAGTTATCAAACAGAACAGTGCATATTTGACCTAAATCGGATCATTGTAACTATGTTAAATAAAGCCTCCAATTTGATACAAAAATAATGGATTACTTTTTACTAGACCTTTATATTACGATATTGTTGGAAAATTAATAAAATCTTATGTCAATATTTTAGCAACTTTACAATAAAACCTTACATTAAAATATTGTTGGAAGATTAATAGAATCTCCTTTCAGAATTGTAGCAATTATCACATTTTTCACATATAATGATATATTATAAAAGACTTATGACGCGGTCCCATGATGCGGAACATATGCGCAATGCGAAATTGGCGGAATGCTCGCGATTGGTTCGAACTGTTTTATGTTCGTTCTGTCTATTTCCATCCGCAAAGTTTTGATTTTATCCGCACTAATTGCACGGAATTGTTTGTGAACCTAAGTGTGCGCATGCGTGCATGCGTGTGTGCGTGCGTGCGTGTACGTGTGTATGTTAAAAACATGCCGAAAGTTCAATAGAGATACGTAAGAATATTATTAAAAACTTTAAATATTAAATAACAAATGGAATATTAATTGATTAATTTTACATTAATATAATCTTATATTGAGTAATTACTATACAAAATATGAGCATGGGAATTTAAAGTTTGAGATTATAATTGTTTATTATTTAAAGTATTTAATAGCCCGCAAATATTAACAAGCAAGTTTTCAGCATTCATATTGTTGGATGTTAATTGTGACACTTTCATAAGTTTTGGAATTCATGAATTGTGACGAGTGTATGCATATATGTGTGATTTTGACCCGCATGAGTTCGTGTTTCTATTGTTCCTTGTAGCGGAAAACGCGGAAGCATAAATCTATGCGTGTCAATGATATATACTGTTTCGATAGATACGACGGAAGAATCTATGAGAAGGATTTTGTGATTGACAAGCATCAGTTGCGCTTCCGCGAGTTCCGCTCCATGAGATAGTAGAAAATACATTTCGGCGGAGCGCAATTAGCGGATTGTCTGCGATTGGATGGACTTCGTTCCGCTAATTCCGCATTGCGTATACGTTCCGCATCATGGGACCGCGCCATCACACAGTGTCCGATGATACGACATACGATATCCAATAGATGAATAGCTTTCTGATAGAGAATACAGTTCTCTATTGGAAAACTGTTCTCCTGTTGGATATCATATATCGTATATCTCTTCACAGCATTGAAAATTATAATAAGATTATAGGGAAGTTACAATCTTATACATTTTAATGAGAATGTTACTGGTATACATTAACCTTATAATATAACTTTACATTATAATATCATCGGAATGTTAGTAGAATTTTATTTTAATATTTCATCAATATTACATCTTGACTTTTACATGATTTTGGTTTTATTTGGGCCAACACAGGTCTTGCACAGAGCAAAGGTTTCTTTAAATTTAGTATTCCCGGTTGTTTAACTTTAATTCCCTTGGATTCGTTTCCAATTAATTTAATGTTTAGAAAAACCACTATAACATCCCGGGAAAAATGATTATACAAGATGTCCCGCGTAACGAGTCTGAAACCATATAATGGATACCACAGATCGAGTAGAAAAACATTGACGAAGACATTTTTCGAACATTTTTCGTTATTAGCTACGAAACATCTAAAGATGAAGTTGAGACCGTCTTAAATATACGATCCGACTATGAATACCGGCCTATATGTACCAGGTGTAGAAGTTTGAAACCGGAATTTTTTTGTAAAAATTACA
>NW_014554753.1:0-714 GCF_001313825.1 Dinoponera quadriceps | reverse complement strand
CAATCCACGATCATATAAAACGTCTTGGATTTGTTAAAAACTTGATATTTGTGTACCACATGAATTGAAAGAAATTCATTTAACAAAGCGTATCAATGCTTGCGATTCTCATCTCAAACGCAATGAATTCGATCCTTTTTTTAAGCGAATAATTACTGGTGATGAAAAATGGATTGTTTACGATAATATTAAGCGAAGATGTTCATGGTCCAAACGTGATGAGCCACCACAAACCACCTCGAAAGCTGATATTCACCAAAAGAAGATTTTACTATCAATTTGGTGGGATTGAAAGGGTGTGATATTTTTTGAGCTCCTTCCAAGGAACCGCCGAACCATCAATATGGATGTCTACTGTCAGCAACTGGACAAACTGAATGCAGCGATTAAAGAAAAACGGCCAGAATTGGTCAATCGCAAGGGCGTCATCTTCCACCAGGACAACGCTAGGCCACACACATTTTTGATCACTCGCCAAAAATTAATGGAGCTTGGTTGGGAATTAATGTTACGTCCACCATATAGCCCTGACATTGCGCCGTCAGATTACTATTTATTTCGATCCTTGCAGAACTACTTGGATGGTAAAATTTTTAAGGATGAGGAAACGGTGAAATCGCACTTGGATCAATTTTTTGCCGATAAAACCAGAAGTTCTACGAGTATGAAATTATGAAGTTGCCAGAAAGATGGCAAAAGGTCATCGAACAAAAT
>NW_014554752.1:0-667 GCF_001313825.1 Dinoponera quadriceps | reverse complement strand
TCGACCAAATAAGCAAAACATTGTCCTTCTTTATCCAATGCTTTTACAAATTGTTTCATCAACCCGAGTTTAATGTGCAAAGAAGCAAGTAAAATCTTTGATGGCTCAAACAAGGGTTTATAAATGACGTTGTGAGACCCAGTTTTTATTGAATCGCGAGCTGGCCAATCTTTTTTGGTGTAATGATTACTGCGATCTCGACTGTCCCACAAGCATAGGAAGCATGAAAANCCAGATTGCTGGCCGAGAACAATTGTGAGGATCTTCAGATCGCCACAAATCTGCCAATTGTGTTGAGCATATTTAATCTTCTCCAAAACTATTTTGATATTTTGATATTTTTCTTTGAGTGTTACTGAATGAGCTATCGGTACTGGAGCATATATATTTGTATTATGTAACAACACTGCTTTGAGGCTTCGTTTGAAGGAATCTATGAACAATCTCCAATCGTTGGATTCATATATATTTTTTCTCAATTCATTCATGAGGCCATAAACATCATTACAGTGCACCAAGTCTTCTTCCTCGCTGAAGTACTTCCGGAATGCTTCTTCTCTATTATGATAAAATGTAACGTTTGTTCCTCTGGACAGCATATTTCGTTCTTTCAGTCCTGAAGCTAATAATTCCGCTCCATTTTTCGGCAATCCAAGCTCTCTGATTA
>NW_014554751.1:219994-268727 GCF_001313825.1 Dinoponera quadriceps | reverse complement strand
GTGGAAATTCAAAATTCGCGATACTTTTTGAACAGACCTCGTATATACAACAATAGTTGTATTTGCATTTAAATATGTGACGTACCGTATCATTAAAAAGAATATTATTAAAAGATATTTAAAAGAATGATGCATCGCTATTGATTTACTGTCATAATATTTTCGATGCGAAGATATAATCCTACGCTTATTTTTAAATTCAAACGCACCGTAGCAAATTTGCGTATTAACTTAAAACGCATATTATGAGTTTGAAATTTAAAATGTGAGAACAGAGTCAAATTTGTTAACTAAAAACATGTAAAAGTTCACATTACGCATGTTATAAAAATAAGGACTATATAATGTCTATACTTTTCCATTGTAAGAATACATGAAATGTTGGCTTATTAACAAAGCATAAAGTATTCATATTATAACATTTAATTCTTACAAGTTCCGAATATTTAAAATTTAATGGTGTTCTTGAACCAACAGATTGCACGCAAGTATAGCATGTACTACATGTTTTTGTTATACATAACAAACAATATCCTGCAACATTATATAAACAATTCATCTCTATATTGTTACGCCCGTGTCTTGATGTCCGCGCTTTTAGCCTTCTGAACGTACAGCTGATTCTTTTGACAACGAGTCGTAAACAACAGATGATCAGCGTTGACCGATAAACAACGGGTTTGAGAGAAGTGGTCTCTCTCTGAGGCAGTCGAGTCGCCGTGACGTGCGCGTCGGTTTTTCGAGAAAGAGAGAGAGCGTGAGGAGTCTGCGAGTTACGCGTGCTTTCTTGTAAATAGCAAATATATAGTTGAAGTTGTTTCCCACTTAACATTATCTCGTTTTATTTCCCCGCGCGATCGTAACAATATTATTATATTCTGAGAATACGCTATTATTAAAAGAAGGAATTGGATCTATGATTGTCGATTGTCGATACATCAGATACAGAAGAATGAGGCACAGTATCTGTTTTAGATTGTACATAGTCGAGAAAGCCAGAAAGATATTCACTATCATCAATCTCATAATTTCCACATAGTCGAGAAAGCCAGAAAGATATTCACTATCATCAGTCTCATAATTTCCTGTCAAAATTGATTTTGTAAACATAGATATGACAATCAGTTCAAAATTATTTTTTTAATTATAAAGCATCTAACATTTTTATGTCGCAAAAGTGAGAATAGATTTTCTATGCAATCTTGCGTGGAACTACCAGTTAAAACAAAATGGAAGTTGTACTGATTTAAAAGACATTGTACTAAGTCAATAACTAACGTTGTGGAAAGTATAACCCCTCTCTGTACAGGTTTGAATATTGCTTTATTATTTATTTCTATTTTCATAAAGAGCTCAATTATGTCACGAAAAAAATATTCATATTGTATACATATATGTTCTTTGTACCTAAATCTGTAAAACATGAATTAGAAGTTATCAATGAAAACCACTTGGATATTTGTTTAACAAACCATGCGGTAGTATGTAATTTTGGCTTATGATTTTCATTTGCTACAAATTTCAAGGAACTACTGACGTGAGTTGATAAAACAGGCCGTGCTTTATTGACACGCATTTTATTGTAAGTATTAGTACATTATATATCATCATGATGTAAGTTAGGCATAATTTAGGAAAAATTCTAGATCTTTCTAAGAATTAATTAAATTAGTGAAATGTGCACTTTCAACTCTGATAGTAATTTATATTTAATACCGAATTGCTCTGGCAAGTTAAAAAATTTATTTAAAAGCAATGATTCTCTCAAATATTTCAGGAGATGTGGTACATCTGCAATAAAATATAAAACTCTATGGTGATTAAAGAAATGGGGTATATAATTTCTAACATTAGAATATCGTACCACATTTATCTCACAACATTCCCAAATTTTACAATTTCCGGGACCCATGTCAGAAATTACATAATTTACATGAAGACCAATATCTTTCAGCTTTATGAATGATCTGAAATATAATGTCTTTTACAGTTTCTCCATTAAATGAATCACCTGTATAAAAATAACCTACAACATTCTTTTATCGACTAGAAGATAGCTGTACCAATAAGCATAAATATTAAAGCATAAGTTGATATATCTTTTTCATGTGGAAGTGTTATAGTTCCAAGTAATGTTTTTGTTAAAGTATCATAAACATTTTTTGTGTAATACTCATTTCATCAAGAACAAGTTCACATTCTGTCAGTATCATTTAGAAACTTATTAACTTTTAATTGTAAAAACTAAAACATGTGACGGCGCATTAGCACCGTCACCCTCTNGCATTAGCACCGTCACCCTCCCCGCGGCCCGACCGACCATCCGTCGGGTCGCTCATCGGCGCTTTGCGCCATCTCAGTCGATACGACACGCACGTGACGCGCTTCCGTCGAGAGCGTGATCACGTGCGTGTCAACAAACACAAACCCGGAGCCTCCGTCGGATATATATTCCGATCGGCGGAGGCCTAGGAAGCCTGATTCCACCGGAGTCAGCCGGAGAGACNCTCCCCGCGGCCCGACCGACCATCCGTCGGGTCGCTCATCGGCGCTTTGCGCCATCTCAGTCGATACGACACGCACGTGACGCGCTTCCGTCGAGAGCGTGATCACGTGCGTGTCAACAAACACAAACCCGGAGCCTCCGTCGGATACATATTCCGACCGGCGGAGGCCTAGGACACCTGATTTCACCGGAGTCAGCCAGAGCGACACGTTCGCAGGCTACTCCGGATCCCGTCCTCCACGTTGCCGAGGAACCGGGGTTGTGTGTTCGCCGCCTCAGCCGCGCGTTCGCAGCCGCACCCGACATCCTACCCACATTGCCGAGGAACCGAGACGGTGTGTTCGCCGTCCCAGCTGCGCGTACGCAGCCGCACTCGCCATCCTTGCCTGGGACGACCCCGTCTCCACCGGAGTTCCCGGCTCCCCGCCANCCGTCGGATACATATTCCGACCGGCGGAGGCCTAGGACACCTGATTTCACCGGAGTCAGCCAGAGCGACACGTTCGCAGGCTACTCCGGATCCCGTCCTCCACGTTGCCGAGGAACCGGGGTTGTGTGTTCGCCGCCTCAGCCGCGCGTTCGCAGCCGCACCCGACATCCTACCCACATTGCCGAGGAACCGAGACGGTGTGTTCGCCGTCCCAGCTGCGCGTACGCAGCCGCATTCTCCATCCTTGCCTGGGACGACCCCGTCTCCACCGGGAGTTCCCGGTTCCCCGCCGGCCTGCGACCGAAGGAACTGCGGCAAGACAAGTCCGAGGTGGCGCCTTCGCCGTCTCCACCGAATATTCTCGGTCACGTCACCGCCACACGATCTCGGCTCGACACGCCACCCCACGAAAAGGGACACCGGGTTCCTCGCGATACTNCGGAAAGAGACGCTGGGTCCCTCGCGATACTGAAACCGGGTTGCATGCGGGCAACCAAGTGAGCGAACCTTAGTCTATAAAATCCGGGGGGAAGGCGCGAGTCGCAACGAAGAAGTCGGCGGGAAAGGAGGTGGCGCCTTCGCCGTCTCCGCCGTGTGTTTTCGGCCCCGACTCTTCTAGCGAAACCGACCGTTTATTTTTCTTCACGACGCGAATCTCCGCATGCTACCGTTGTAGCAGTCCCCACGGGATATTTGCGACATTGTGGGTGTGGGATCTCCCAAGTGCCGCACCGTTCCGACCCGTGGGGCCTCTGGGTCGAGGGAGTGCACCCGTGCCTCGGACCACCTGCGTGTGGTCACCTATTGCACTCTCGGCGACAAAATTAAAGGCATCGGAAAAGCATTACGGAGCCTTTAAAGGCGATCGTGTTAGTAACCGTGCGATTCGTAAACATCGCGCCCGCTCCCCGCGCCGCGTCCGATCCTAATCCGCGACACCACAGACATAACGCGCCGCGTACCGAAACAAGTCCGTCCGACCGCACCACCGTCTCGCCACGGAACTTGACGAACAGCTGTTCCGTGAAAAACATGCACGCACCTGTCAATAGACACAGCACACCAACAACCATTTAAAGCTCCTACTACATCCGTGTTAATACCGACCAACGAATAAATATATTGTTGTACGCTTTCACTCTCTCTTCTTTTTAAACGACCGAACCTGGACATCCGGCAAGCCATCCGAGAACCGTGGACAAATCTCTCGACCGTACCCGAGGACGTTTCCCCCGCGAGTTACGCAAACTCCGGAGAGGCGGAGTAGGAACGTCGCAAACATATCGTTTGAAACATTACTGTCAAATTTCACATTTCATATTTTCAAATTTTCGTTGTAAAGTGCGCAAACTTGAAAGTGATATTCCTTGTTGCAGAAGTTCCTTATAACCGATAGCACGTATAAACCTCAATTTAAGTGCACGTTTAATAGTTTCATTGAACCAATCTTTTGTACTTCGATGTTTTGAAGATAACGCTTTTATTTGATCCTCGTTGAATACTTCCTTTATTACTTACCTCCTTTAATACTTTTTTGTATTTATCATTCTTGATATTACCTTCAATTGTTTGTATTGTATTTTTGATCTTAATATTTTATTCTGTTTATTTTCTTCCTTTTGCACAAAAGCATTAACTGGAGTTGCAATTTTCTGTTTTTTTCTTCTAACTTCTTATTTTCAGTTATAGCTGAAGTACGTGCTGCATTACTTGTTGATGATGTACAGGCTGATTCAACAATTTCATTTATAACCATCTACAAAAATATAATATTTAAATATACTTTCTTTCAGTAGTATATAATACATTCTCTCATTTATACTTTACCTGTTTCTCATTTATTATGATGTGTTTTTCTTCATGAACAGACAGTTTCTCCTCAATGGTATCAGGTGTCTGAATTCAAAACAGGAATTTATTTCTTTAGATAATATTCGAAAATTATGGGTACTGCATTATATTTTAACTTCTATTTATCATTTCTCTGTTCTTACATTTCAGGTTGAAATGTAGGTATACCTATATTTCCACAATATTTAATTAAACAATTCTTCCTAGTCCTGATGCTCGAGATACTAGTCCTGGTGATTGGGCATAGTAACCTTTCTTATGTATCTATGGTGCGCATATTGATTATACACAAGCATATATAGGACCTATAATTGTACACCGGTTCTAAACAACTTTTTAGAGAGGCGTTCATTGGCAAGGATACTCGCGGTAATTTGCCATTGCTTTCCGAGAGGAGACACGAGCGTAAATATTTTGGCTTTTAGTGGGATTGAACCCAGGGACCTCTAGCACAGCAGACCAATCTGCAATACTGCTCGTACTCAATTAAACAATAGTAGTAAATAGTAGTATAAATATGCATACAATAAATAATTTTACTTCGCATATACATGAATTTTTCAATGGTGTCCACTTATATTTCTGATTTATATTATCTATCCATTGTTTTCGGCATTCTTGATCTTTCGGCAGTATTTTTATAGTATATCCTTTTTCCGAGGAATTGTTGCAAAATGTTATAGTACCTAACCATGTTTCTGTTATAATTTTTTCAAACAAAAATATAAACACAGTTTCCAGCTGCTTACAAGTTATATGAGTGTCGTGCTTTACTTTCTGCACTTAGGATAAGATGGAAACACATGAAGGACAGCACATATCTCATTCTCACTCGCACGATTTTAATGAAATATGGCAGAATCCCCTGTTTGTCGTCACTCTGATTAGAGACTCTCTGCTACCATGGTCTAAGCATAGACATATATAATAAACCGCACAACCCAGTGGAGAGCTTGAGGTGAACATAGAGATGGTGGGGGAGCAACTTTGGGCGTCTGTCTCTTTCTAACCTCGTGCTTTCTCTTTCTCCGGCGAAACGAGAGTGGGGAGCTGGACTAGCAAAAGAGTGGGGCAGGCTCTCTTATATCTCCCATCCCAAGCTTAAATGTAAGCCCCTCTACCCTTGCACAACTTAAATACAACAACAAGAACTAACCATTTCGTATAAAAAAACTTATTTTATTTATTTACTTATTAAACAATTAATATACATTTGCAGAAGACTCAAAACGCAATACATCGACGACGCTTCCCCTCAAGGGCCTCAAGCATCCCCACTCTTATTCTACATCCTCCCGCCGGAGAGAGAGAAAGCACGAAGTTAGAAAGAGACAGACGCCCAAAGTTGCTCCCCCACCACCTCTACGTTCACCTCAAGCTCTCCATTGGGTTGCGCGGTCTATTATATACGTCTATGGGTCTAAGCTGATTTAACCTGACGCTGTATTAAAAACTAATCACATAAATTTTATAAGTTTATGTTGTGACCGGACGTCACTGAGTAGAAAAGTCGACGTTTAACCATCCAGGCCCCGCCGAACCTTTAGAAATGAATTTCCCCAAGGATCCCACTGCCCGTCCACGGTCGCCAGGGCGTTTTAAGAGTTTCGCCCAAACTCTAGGCCCGGGAAGCTGGACCGGCCAAGTCTCCCCAGATATGCCATGTTATAGTTGGTGCGCGAGGGGATTTCCCTCCCCAACAGCGCTGTCGTCCCCGAAGAGAGTATTCGAGCCACAGGATGCCCGCTCCAGACACGCGGTATGGAAAAGGAGGAAGACACGAGAAATGAGGCACATTTCTTAGAACGTAAAAGACTAAAATATTACTTAATAAATACTTGATAAACTCTGTTTATTAAAAAAAAATAAAAATTACTAGCGCGACAAATGATGATAAGATTAACAAGAGAGAGATATATATACATACATATTACAGATACTCTAAGGAATAACGGAATAAAAAAAAATACATAAGGAACGGCTTGATTAAGATAATAAGATAAACGCACTTAGAAACTACGGAATAGTTATAGGTATGTTTGGGTGTCCGTATAGAAGTAATATTTACAATAAAAGAAAACGATTAACTGTCCTGAAATAAAAAACCGATTACGTCTTGAATCTAACTCGTAGAAACACTGTTCCTAGAAGACGAAATTTTTTCCACGAACCGACGCTATGATAAGGGAAATACCGCTACGCAGTTTTTATCCGCGGCTTTCTTGTCCAGCCCTATTGCGACGCAGGACTCTCGCCGTAACGAGCCAAGACATGTTCGGACACGCATGACGAAACGACGCAGTAGACGTCGTTTATTTATCCTCGAATTCCGGCCTTCTTCGTCGCGATCCGCGTCGAGCCTCCCACCGGGTATCTCTATTCTCCGACGAGGGGTCCCGATTTCCCGGAAAATTACGAGGGGGAACTGTGGCGATTTTTCTTATACCACTTAACGTCGCCAGGCGACCGGTCGTTTCCCCGCCTCTCCCTGGGCCACCACCGGGGGCTTTGCACCAGGACGTCTCCGCCGGTTTTCCTCTCCAGCAGCAACTTTTCCAGGGTTCTCTTTTCCTTTCGTCCCTGCGTAATTCTTCGCTCCTCTGAATTTACGTCTTCTATCATCCCGCGCTCGCTTGCAACTGCCTGCCTTTCCCTCTTCTTTGATTTCAAACGTTCTCCCCCTTCCGCGACGCTTTCCGATTCGCTGGCGGCCCCCGTCAATCACAATCACCCCTCGCATTCGTGTTAGTTTTAGTCTGCGGTATCACTTACCGGGGTTTTCTTTTACTTTTATTCTGGTTTTTACAACTTTTTACTTTTTTCAAGCTATATTTATGTAAATAATCAACTCTGTGATATTACACTAAATTCTTTTTCCCTAGATCTATCAAGGCTGCTCTTATAGAATGCATAATTCTCGTGAAATGACTATTCTTATAGGGTCAAATAAACTCTTCTTCTAACATAAAACTATTCCTTTATAATAACTGTTCTTTTAAAACCAAAGTAAACTTTTATTATTCTTATAAAATGACTGTTCTTGAAAAACCTACATAAACTTTTCTTATAAAATAAAATTGTTCTTATAACGTAATTGTTCTTGTAAAACCGGAATAATCTTTTCTTATAAAATAAAACTGTTTTTGTAAAGTAACTGTCTTTGTTAAATAAAAATAAACTTCCTGTAAATGGACTTCGTAGACTTCTTGATCTTGTTTTCATTCTTTCGGTGGCCTTCCTCTTCTTTTGTTCAGCCGCTCTCCTTTCCGCGGCTGAACCTCCGGTTGCAATGTTCACCATCTGTTCGTTAGAGTTGGGAGATGCAGTATATATACATAGGGAAATAGGGTTTTCCGCCAGAAAAGTAAGGTTTTTTTACAAATTGCGGGAGAAAACCCTATTTTTCCTGGAGAAATTCTTATTTCCCTATGTATCAATACGAGAAACTCATGGTGTGGGTCAAAAAATCCGAAAAAATTCGACAAATGTTTTCTAAAATAGTACTACCGATTGCCATAGGTTTCGATCAAATCTAATTTTTGAGCGTACCCCTTTCACATGGAATGACCCATATATATACATATATATATAATACATAATATACATAATAACACTAAAAATGTATATATATATATATAATCATCATCATCTGATCGCCGCGTCTGCACACTACGGTCAAAATACATATATCATCGTCTGTTTTCTTTTTTTTCCGAGACGGCTCTCTGTTAAGCCCGTATCAGACTACAGATTGGGGACTGAGATTGAGATTGAATTTGGCCAATCAGTACAAAATTAACTGAACTCAAGTTTAATGAAATTTAGTGAACTTTGCACTTATTAGTCAAATTTCAATTCAATCTCAATTTCTAATCCGTAGTTTGATATGGGCTTTATAGACTATGGCTGCGTTCAAGGAGCGCGCTATCAGCGCTATTGTGTTATTCTATCTTTATCGTTCATTAGACGTAAAACAAGAATAGAACGATAAAATAAAGCTGCAAACGTGCTCCCTGAACGCATCCATAGACAGCATAAAACGACTGGCTATATAAAGTGCGTTCAGAAAGACACTATTAGCGCTATAAAAGCAAACATTACTAATGCTGTTTGTGAGACAAATAACGCGAAAGCAATAGCAAGCTCCACGAACGGCATTAGCGTAGCGTTAGCATTTAGTCTATTCTTTTTAACTGCATTGCTGAACTAGTTCAATAAGTTAGAATGAGACAAGTATATTTTGTTTAACTTATTTCACCAGTTCAGCAGTGCAGCTAAAAAGAACAGACTAATTACTGCGTTATTATCATATCGAAGCTTTATTTCCGCTCAACTGTCCATTACGTGCGAGAATAATAGTAAAATAATGAATACAATGCACTCGTATTGTATGATATTCACGTGCAAAAACTATGACATACAATGTTATACAGTTCTGTTCACAGAACTTGCAAACGTTAACACTACCATTACTTCGGAAAGAATAGCGTTTATAGCGCGCAGTGATGACATAGCACACTATCACTAATGACGTCATGATTGCGTTTGTAGCACTATCCTCTAGCTCAGCGAACAGCCTTTAGCGCTAAATAGCGTTAATAGCGTCTCCCCGAACGCACCCATAGTAATATTACATATATGCGAAACTACTGCGTAGCCATATATAGTATTACATATAGGTGCCCATCAGAGGCATTTAACCATAGAGATATAAGAATAGAGGGAACAAGGGATATATGCTACCTGTAAGTGGAAGTGATAGAGGTCAAGAGAGAGATGGATGCCGAGTGTCCTATCTGTCTCTTTCTAGTCGAGCGCTGTGATTGGTTGTTACAATAAGCCACCAAGACGACCACGCGACGTCAGGAGGGGAGAAAGCAGACTAAAATTTCGTTTTGTAAATATGCGTGCACATGTGTGTAGAATTAAAATTCGTTAAATATTCGAACGTTAACAAAATAATAATTGGACGCGATTTGTTTAAAAATGAAACATTGTTTGAAATGCAAGGCGGAGTTTTATCCTGGATGTAACCGTAGTTTTCACTCGTAAGAAAGTACAAATACGTAACCTCAAATAATTATATGTTATTTTTTCCTACATTTAAAAAAATATGTAAATGTTATAGGCTACCGAAGGATGTAGATATAAGACGTAAATGGTTAAATATACTTCAACTACCTTTGTATTTTGAAGTGAAAACAGCATATATTTGCAGTAATCATTTTAGCAATGACAGTTTCTTTGAATTGAATGGAGAAAAATGTATAGCTATATCGTCGTTGGTGCGGCAGCCAATCCCAGCGCGTGACTAGAAAGAGACTGATAGGACACTCGGCATCCATCTCTCTCTTTGCTTCTATGACTTCACCTTACAGGCTTGTTCCCTCTATTCTTATATCTCTATGCATCTAACACACTAGCTCCAGGTCCCGCGGGAATAGCCGAACGATCTAGACGTGCACGTCTCGCGAAGCCTTTGTTCGTCGTTGAACCGCATATTTTTTGTTAAGTTGTTCCTCCTCAGTGTAATGCATATAAACTTATTCTTCCATAATTAAATATTACTAGTGGCGTTGGAGTATATACTCTTCCGAGTACCTGTAGCCAAATATTAAGAAAAAGAGAGAGAAAGAGAGAACACTAATCTCAATTGAATTGAAATGACAACAATACACTGTGCAAGCAATACGGATAAAACTAAAGAGGTAATCATCTTATAAATATTAATAAAGAGATACAAGTATAATAAATGTGTACATACAGAATATAATAGATACAAATATATAAGAAAATGTCTAGTTAGTCATTTTATCATTAAGCAAAAATAACTTAATTTAATTATCTAATCTAGTATAAAATATTTAAGTATTAACCATTATAGAATTTGGAGATTTCCTCTCTTAAAAGAATATTATTTAATATGTATATTTTTACAGTACTACACAAGACAATAAAGTTGACTGGTGTATTCATACTGCATCTGTTACTAAGCACTGCTAACCATGGCTTCGAGTAAAAGTACAAAAGAAGTTTTATTATCACTTATAGATGATATTGAATTGATAGCAAAGTAAGTTGTTATTTGCGAATGAATGAATTAACACGTTGACTGCCATGGAACTTTTCACGATTCTGGTCTAAGAAGCCAATTTAATTTAATCAAGTAATGAAGCGACAAGATATCTCGTAGTTGGCAGTCAACGTGTTAAACTGGTCTTTTCCTCCAAACATTCAAAATGTTGAATTGTAATGTTCCTAAATTAATATTTCTCTTCAGTAAAAAGTTATGATTGCAAAATTTGTGTTATTTCTTGCATGTGTATTATTTTCTTCAGAGAGATGATAGAAAACATAATTGCTCAAAAGCCAGCAAAACTCTCAAGTACAGAACATGCTCAGTTGACAGAACTGCTAGTTGCCAAGGATAATGAATTAAAGGCAACATTAAAACGGGCTGCTGAACAAGCCAAGATTAATTTGAAAATGGAAGCTTTGAAAGCTGAAGTAGAAAGGCAAGATCAGGACATCCAGCAATTACAACGACAACTGAAAGAAGCAGAACAAATCTTAGCTACAGCAATTTATCAAGCAAAGCAAAAATTACAATCTATTGCACGTGCTAACAAAAGACCTGTTGCTTCAGAAGAGCTTATTAAATATGCACATAGGATAAGTGCAACAAATGCTATTTGTGCACCATTATCATGGCAACAAGGAGATCCTAGAAGACCTTATCCCACAGGTATCTTATATTTATATCTTATATTTATATATTGTACAACCATCTAATAATTTAATTGAAAAATTATAACATATTAAAATATAATAGAAAAGTTTCCTATGTGTATATCTAAATACAATTTAAATCCAAACTTTTTACAGATATCGAAATGAGATTAGGATTTCTAGGACGACTGGGCGATGTACCTCTGAATGGACAGATGCTTGGGTCTCATCCAAGCTTACCGTCTGACTTGCATAGAGCAGGACATCCTACTGGAGGTAAAATATCTTTATATACTGTGCTCAAATCGATAAATAAAACACAAAGAAGGATAAAGACTAATGAATCAGCCATCTAAATTTTTCTCAGAAATCAGCCAGATTTCAAGATCTTCTATTGCTCTTTCAGAACCACCCGTTTCACAATCAAACCAATTCGCATGGCATCCGTCGGGAGAAATTCATATGTCCGTTGGACAAGGAAGTGTGGCTGTGAATACACATAAACAAGAGACTGAAGACGTTGAAGTTATGTCTACGGATTCTTCGAGTAGTTCATCCAGTGATTCTCAATAGATATGTTTATATATTTATATATTTCTCACAATAGATATATAAACATCTTTATATTAAACATCATATGATCTACGTAATATTAACTTAGAAAATAAAAACGCGGAAAATATTACACGTTACAATCTTGACTCTGCATTTATTGCTACATAGATGTGCATTCTAAAAGTACTTTTGGTACAAGCTTGTGTAAAACAGTAGTAGTGTAATACATCTCTGGATTGGCCTGCAAAGTAAAGAAAATAATACGCGAAATGAATAAGTGGAAATTTTGTATAAAATGTATAAATTTCTCACAATCTAAATGCATATTTTAACATTATATACTAACTAATAACATTTTTTCGTTGAACTGTGATTTCTGGAAAAGAACATTTTCGTTAGTGAACGTCAATCCAAATAGATTGCAATCTGCCTGGATTTTACTTATATCTTTGTAGAACAACAGTTCCTGTAATTTTAATCCCGGGAATATTAACATTTTGTTATTATAACCAGAACTCATGATTTGTAAAACATTTCTGAAATATAATACATTTATTTATTAGTTAATTAGTAATCAAGATACAATATGTTACTTATCCTTAAATATATTTGTGTGTTACATTACTATTATATATTTTATCTGTCGTGTGTGATGATAAATAATGAAGATTAAATATCAAATACCTCCTGAAGCTTTGTAAATTAGAAAAAAATGCACAAGCTAGTATTGGAGATAGTCGTTGAATTAAATAGTGGACACGAACATAGTTCCTCAAGTACCAAGCCAATGATATTTGTATAGCTAATTTAACTGCTGGTGAATTTCTGTTCAAAAGCAAAAAGTAAATTTTATATAACTTTTAATTTTTTTATCATGGCATCAGCAACTCACTTCAAATCTGATGAAAGAGTAAGAGCTCTTTGCAGAGCATCTTGATCTCCGATATGAAGGAGAATGTAGGAAGCTTCTATTTCTGATCGATTATTGTTTATTGTCATTTTGTCAAAATCTTTATATAAGTCCATATTATCTGTCACACTTTTGCTATCTTGTTCATCGTACAGCACAAGTAAATGCTTGATACATTCTAACAAATGCTTATTATTTATCTTTGCATCAAATTCTGAAATATTTCTCTCACATAGCCTAGAGAGAATGACGTGTGTTGTACCTAATAATTTCTCAAAACTTTTTTAATGGGCTGTTTATTTTGCTCATACCTTTGCGCTGCGTAAATGTGGAAGCGGGTAATCGGTTCTAGGAGACGAATATATGCAGTGGTATCAATTCTTTGAATTACAGCATCTTGTCGCACTGACCTCAATCGATCAAATACAAAATCATATATCAACACCCAATTTAAATCTGTTTTTGTAACTATCCTAAAATATTATTATATATTACTTGTGTTATGTAATATTTAGATAGGTTGCTTTTACTAATAACATTAGTGTATAATAACTTAATACAAAAATTTTGCACAACAGTTAAATTATGCTTAGTGATGAACTTCTCTGGCTTTTCTCTCTCTCTCTCTCTCACTCTCTCTTACTTTCTCTCTTCTTCTCTTTCTTTTTTCCTCTCTTAATTTTTAATAAATAAAACTCATAATTATATATTTATAATAAATATGAAATTGAAAGTTACTCTGTAAACAGATATTGAATAGTAGATAGTAATATATGTGGTGGACGTAATGAATCTGGATTTGTCATAACTTGACCAGCAGCAGAACGACTAAAGCACTTGACAGCTTTGCCAGGATCAACCTTAGATCTTTTCATGTGTTTCGTTTTCTCATCAATTTCATATTTATGTAATAATCCTTCCACCTCCCTCCTAAATTTAAAAAATGTTAAATTTTATAAATTTTGTCTTGTATTTTATGATAATGCAAAGTATATCGAGATAAATAAAATACATATTCCTACTTATAAATTCAATTATCCTGCTTATATAAGTGCAGAATGTAGTTGTTAAACATTAAAATTTAAGTTACAAATAGCAATCTCGTTCATATCTCTCGGTTCTTTTCAGTGCAAGTGTTCTGTGTAGCAGAGACTTACATCCGTTGCTCTTTTAGTGGACACATTAAAAGACATCTTCCAAGTATCGACTCAGACATCGTCATTGCACTTTTCGTTCATACGGTATGGTAATGTTATATCCTTATTTATTATAAATTTGTATATTGGAAATATGTTATATGTATTATGCGTATATGTTCAATAAGGTTAAACTAGAAATAGCATGAAAGGCGTGTATTAACAACGTAATTCAAGACGTGGAGGCACAGATGACGCTAATGTACACTTTGACAGGCGTATTGTGCATTTCGTAACTGACGAGTATCTATCGGAAGAAGAGAAGAAGACGGGTATGTTTGACGGGCGTTTTATCGTGTTTTATGTCTGAAACTTACATGATGGATGATTGATTGGATTGGAGAATCATCTGGAGTACATCATTACGTAGACAATGAATACCGCAAGGACGGCAAGACGGCCTCGACGGATACGAGATCCTATGCATACGATGCACACGCGTCTACGCTTAACTGCGATTCCCGCCGATTTGTTACCAGGTATATTCGATATGTTGGGTCTAATATCATATCGTGTTCCTAATTCTGACGATGTAATCATCGGATTTTTCGACCAAATTAATGTGCTTTCGGTTAATCTCAACTCTCGGGTACAATTTTTTGTATATTAACCTCAAATATCCATGTAAGTATGTAAATTTATCCNATTTATTTATTCATTTATTTATTTATTTATTTATTTATTTATTTATTTATTTATTTATTTATTATAGGTGTATCTCGTACTATGGATGTACCTTCAGTAGAGAATTTATTAAATAGACGTCCCGATGGTTGGAGCTCACCACAGAGTCCTGATGAACTTGTTATTCAAAAGAGAGGCCGACGTAGGAATATAGTATGGTCACCTGATCTTGATGCTAATAAACGGAACAATCTGCTCAGGTATCCATCTATCTACACCATTTATTATGTTAATTTGTATATATTTGCATCTGTGATAAAATTATTTTTATTAGAAGTAACGGTAAATATTTTGAATCTATTTTGAAAATTTTCAAGCAGTTCTATCAATTGAAAACTCAAAGTGGTTTATATTGGGCAATAATAATTAAACATTAAAGTTCTTAAAATACTTAATACTTTTGTGAATTTCTCAAATAATATTAAAAACATATTGTGACTTTTCATACAGTCAAAATGAATATCTATGTGTTTTGAGTTCATTATTATTAGTAAATCTGATAAATTCATATTTGTGATTTAGGCTCATTACTTTTTACATTCAACAGATTATACATCTAATCTATCTTATATTATCTATTCTGATAAATCTTCTTTTATTTCAGCTTAAGCTCCAGAGAACGTACACCAGTTAAAAACCCACAGGCTTCAAGGGATCTTCTGAGGAATCCACCTAAGAAAAGGCTTTCTCTCATTGATATTTACCAGTCTGAATTTATCACACCAGAGAAGAAGAGGAAGACTCACTCCATAATGTCGGACACGAACATATCGCAAGAGCAGTCTGTCGATAATTTAACAAATAGTTTACGAGGCCTCAGTCATGAACAATTGGTGCAAATGATCATGAATGTGATACACATGCAAGAAAATGATTCACTCTTTGAGAGCGCAACACTTCGTAACATTTTCTTGAAAAAAATGCCGATCGCGGATATTCAACCGTTGATGCAGAAACTAAATGTCTTCAGACAGAATATTTACGCCAGCCTTATATGTTCTAATCTGGACGATTCCGCGTATAGTCGTGCTTATATACATCTGGACATGTTCGAGGTGAACAAATTTCTTTTTTCTATTCTGGCCTCTCACAAGAGAGAATTCGAATCATCCGAACTTGAATTTGGGCTCTTCGTCGAATTCAATCATTCTGCTTGTTGAAAATTAGTGGTTTTGACGACATAATCTGTGTTTAATTTTCATTTTTCTCTCAGAAAACCTTGGTCGAGCAAGGAACACTACTGCAAGAGTCTCAACATTGGATGTCTTTGATGAATTATGTGCTGGCAGCATGGGAAATTGTGCGAGAATTGCCAGAGTGGGAAAATCAGGGTCATCAGAATACCACACATAGATGCTTCAAAAGTTTATCGCAATTCTGCATTCAAGCTATAAGAAGAGAAAATTTCGAAACGTCGCATTTGGAGATTTACATTGAAAAGTACGTAGAATAATGACACTCAAGTTGAACGCACATTTTGAAAAATATTTGGAATTTTTTTTTAAGTATCCAAACATATAAACAATATTGACGATACATACTCGATTATTTTCAGGCTCGAGGCCATTGCCGGACAGTGTGAAGATTTTAAAATCTGTCTTCAGATGGCGAAGGAAGCGAAGGAGGCGAAGCAAAAGAGTTAGATCTCTTTTCTTCTACCACGTATATTTTTCCCGCGTGAACACACCAGCTTTATTTAGATATTTATTTTGGCATATTTATGTGGCAGTTGAAATTAACAACGTATTTATATGTGTAGTGATTTAAAATCAACCAGTGAGAAACTTTTTAACGATATTTTGAGTAGAAAATGCAAAAAAAATTCTTCTGTTTACGTAACATTAAGTCACTGCAATAACCAATATGTGACATTACTTGTTCAAAAATTGTCCACACACATTCATCAATGTAATTATATATAATATTCGTCTCGTATCTATATATTTTTTTCAATCAATAAGTATATTTGCGTACAGATAACACAAATGCGCGATATTAAATATATCTAATATCTATCATCTGCCATTTGACATTAGCTGAAGTGAAACTAATTATACAATTTATATATATATATTTTTATAATATATTTTTTATGCTTTTTGTTTTAAGATATAGATAATCTAATTTTGTATTCATCCTTAAATGGAAAGATTATTTTAATTTGTCACAGTAATTGCTAATTACGGCATCTGTATCAGAAATAAAAGGAGAAATGAATTGCCATTAAAAATACCAATTTAATAGGGAAAACAGTAAATACATTTGAGAGGTCCATTTTTCCATTTAAGGACAATTTCACGAGAAGTATTGTACTTGTTAGAATGTAAAATTTTCTGACTTGGTAGTATGTTTGGTCTAGACTTATTCGGACTACTCGTATAAAAAATATGGTCTAAATGACAGAAGACGAAATCGAAAACATATCTTCATGATAAGCGTTCAAATGGCGTTTTGTTATTGCATATCGAACATTATCGAGTGTCATCTTTTGACACACAATTTTGAACCTGTTAAAACATTCGAAATGTTCGGAAAGTACACAGTGTCGTCATTTATTTTTGTACTTTGCGAAAGTATCTTGTAATGTGTCCATTATAATCACTTTTACGATTTTTATAACGTATTTATTGTGAATTGCGTCAGGGAGAATGGATTAATATATATGTGTATTTTTCTTTTTATTAAAAACGATTTATTCGTCATAATATATATCGTGTATCTCCTTATATTCTAATATATTCATTATTACTTTCGAAAGGCACATATTTCATTTAACCAGCGATCAGAAATTTTCCAAGTGACTTGCGACCGCGTACCTCGCACGCCTGTACAGATTTGTCATGAGAGTGCAATAGCAATGATACTGGGAAAATTCACGACGTTTCGGTATATTCGGTCGTGATAATCGCTATCTTGTACATGCCTAGCTAAGTTACGTAAGTTTTTAGACATTACCGAGTCGGTAGTACGTTTTGGGGTGATGTATCGAAATATCTTTTGTTAGTATTGTTTTAGTATCATATTTCTTATGTTTTTCCAAGCATCTGCACACCATTTGTAAATCCTATCGTATCATTTTATCGTGCATACTGGCAAGATTACGTCTCTAGGAACGACTTCGAAATCGGAGAGATCGGCCGAAGGACTTCCTCGACACGATATTTCCGGCAAACATGTGATTAAAAAAAAATGTAACAATATAATCTGACCTCATCTAAACTCGAACATTTAGGTGAAGCAAATTAAGAGCGAAGTAAAACTCGTACTATTGATCGCTCGCATGAATCACAGGGTGGCCGAGAATTGACGGAAGATGAGCATTATAACACTGTTCGCTTTCGTGAAGTCTCGACTGAATCGGTCTTGAACGAAAATACAGAGAAAGGTCATGTGTCTCTTATACTTATTAAATATTACAACTTATTTCAATATTTGACGTGCGAATAATTAACACTTAAATTACAATTTTTTGTACGACTACACAAAAATACAATATATTTTGTATCGCGAGAACGAATGACCACTCGTGTCACGGAAGCTTGATTGGCAGACATGATCAGGTGGAAAATCATTAATGAAAATTTACAATTGAGTATAGTTAGGTAGATCCAAATTTACCCGATTACAATTAATTTACAGCACATTTGCAATTATTTATAATTATATTAACAAATTCTCTCGATGCCAATTTTCAAAGGATTAAGACGATTCCATTTTCCGTCAATTATTGTACAACCTGCGTAATAAAGATATCATTTTCCGAAACAGATGAATCAGTCGCTACACGCAACTAATGAACAATTAAGTACACCAACATATGTAAAATGATCTGTAATACTCCACGAGCGTGTGTAAACGGTACGAGATGTGCCACTATAATTCTTAGCTAAACTTTCTCGAGCAGAAAGTGAAGTTGAGAACGTGCGACTGCAAATCGTGGCAGGTGTAGTAAAATCGAATGGATCGCGAAGCGCATTCGGTCGGTTTACGGCAGATCGTAATTGTTCGCCACTCAAGTTCCATAATAATGCGATCCGCTCTTGAAAGAATATTAAAAAAAAAAAAAGAAATACAATTACATACGCTGTGCAATTAAGAGATTACTACACCGTTAAAAAATCGCACGGGTTCTCGCTCTCGCGAGAATCCGTATCCGCATGTCGCAATGAAATGCTATTAAATAACGCTGTTAAAACTTGCCTACGTTGTAGGATAACAATTAACAAGATAAAGCTGCAAATCGAATACTGTAGTAATCGTCGGATATCCTGCAAGAACACGAAAGACCCCTTCTTAGTCCGTTTTCGCCGGCTGCACTCTAGGATACAACTGGGAAACGTAAACAGCACAGTTTAATTCACAAGGCTCAGAGCTTACTGTTAAGGGAAATCGATCGATCAACACAATTAGGGCTTAGACACAATGAAAGGAACGAGGAAATCAACCCAAATAGACGTATTTCGATATAATTGGTTGCATCGTGATTAGCATAAGTACATTAATGCGTCTTTGTACAATAAGCATTTTGTCAATATATAAAAGAAAATCATCCGATGCCGCGAAAATTGCGGCAATATTGTTACGATATTCTAGTGCCATAAATATTGCTGCTTATTTTTCCTGAAAGAGAATTAATCTGGAATTATTGTAGTAATAAGAAACCAATATTTGGATTAAAATTGTAATGCGTAATAAATGAATATTTCTTAAAATAAATATATTTTAAACATATTATGCTGTTGCACTTGGCATGAGAAAGCATACATTAAACATTTACATACTATGTTCAATATTTCTATCTGGAAAATGTAAGGAATTATTTATAAGACATTCGAAATTTAAGCTATAATTTAAAATATAACAAAAGGAATATGTAGAGAATAAGATAATACGTAAGAACGTTTTAAAACAAAATCACTACTTTTGCCATATTTTCTGATGAATTGTCTCTATTGTCATCATTAACGCTTTATCATTTTCTTGATGATTGTCGATTAACTCTGACTTTTATTTGTATATTGATCGTTATTAGACATTTTGTAGATTAATTTTCAGTCAATTATTAGGCCGTATAAGCACACTTATAAGAGGTAGAATTTCGACAATGTTCCTAATTCTTGTTCCTTATTCCTTTATTATGAATTGAAACATAATTGTCCATATGTCGAAATGTAATTCTTTGTTCCTTATTCTTTTTATTGTGTCTGAGCTCTCATGCTTACCCCCAACAGATTCCGAGGTACGTAGCCTTCCTTGTGACCGAGCTTGCTCCACCACCATTCCCTCTCGTTGTCGTCTCCCTTCCGCAGTACGACCACAGAATCGCTGTTCTTCAAGGAAAGCTCATCGGCGTGCTGTGCCTCGTAATCGAAGACCGCATAGACCTGACCATTGTTCATGATGCCCAATTTCTCTTGAACGCCTGAAAAAAAAACGACGAAACTTTCCTCACAAACATGCTATTTCGTCGTCAATGCTAATTCTCGTAATAATCGATACCGACTGTATAAATACTCCGAACACCCGTCGAATCCTTCTTCGTCCTCTTCGCATTTCTCCGCCGCGGTTTCGTGATCTGACAGAGTGGTCGCGAAGATACAAGCGCCGTGCTCGACCAAAAACCTCACCATCGATAAATTGTTGCAACTGGCTGCGCAATGTAATGGGGTCCTGTGTGAGAAATACATTAATGTTAAAACAAAATATTAATTTTAATTTAGTTAAAGATTTAAATATTAATTGTTAGGCCCGGACCTGTAACAGATATAGTGAGCCTTCAACCTTTTGCTGTCTTTGAGCAATAAAAGCAATAATGTAATTTCTGATAAAAAGGCGTTTCCCACGTTGCTAAAAGTTATAATAACGCTTAAGGCTCCTATTTCCTTCCCGCAGCTATTTTAATTAACAACATTAAAAGCGAAAAAATGCATACTGAAAATTTTCGCAGAATATTAAATAATAGAATATGTCTGTAAAATGACACTTGTGATAGGCTGAGCACATTTGTAAAATATTCCAAAAACTTTCCTTTTACTTTAACAATGAACCTTTAAAATTAACGTGACAAAATCATGAAAAATTATAAGTTCTAAAGGAAGATCGCATGTCATGTTGTCTTTGTTGATGGCTATTAGCTATTTGTTGATTGTTAGAGCAAAAGAGGAAAGCTTTCGAAATATTTGACAAATGTGCTCAATCGATCACGAATGTCATTTTATAGATATATCTTTTTGTTTCAACGTATTTCGCAAAAATTTTGGGCATGCGTTTTCTTACTTGCAATGTCATCAAGCAATACGACTGCAGCGAGGAACCAGTAGGCTAATTCTGTAACTTTTAACGACAGCGCCTCCCTTATTCTGTAACTTTTAACGACAATTTCGTTATAGTTAACGTATTATTAAGCGATTTTATGATACATTTTGTCTGCGCAAAGATTTGTAACGTATTCATTATACCTGTCTCGACGGACATAAATTTGCTCGACAGTTCGTTAATAAAAATATAATATGATCTGTTAACAGAGTATGGTGACAAATTAACGACAAAAACCGAGCAGGATCTGTCGTTTCGTCACCATTTTAATGTATTTAGATGAAATTGATACTGTAGATTCTGCTCGATTTCCACCGCCAATCTGCTGTCAAATTATGTCAACAGACTCTATCGACAGAACACGAGCTTAATACGAATGACACAAATGACTATAAATCTGCCAAGGTATTCTAATCGAATCTACTACCAATTCGTCGGCATACTGCTAACATTTTGCTTACTGGGTACCTTAAAAGTTACAGAACAAAGGCAAGAAAGCCTTAAGCCTTAGGAATTGCGAGTCTGGTAAATCTGGTAACGGAAATGTTGTCTGCTATAAATTACGTTACAATATAGCATTTCGAGCAAAAAGCTTAAGCCTGTACACATTAAAAAACGCAAGCAGTAAGATGTAAACAATAAGTAAATTACTCAATCATAGTCGACCATTCTCCTTATAGTCTAAGAATAATCTACTATGGCTGATCAATTTCCTTAGTGCTGAAGTCTTACTGCTTACATTTTTCTACGTGCTGTCAGCCTTGCTGCATTTATTGTAGATCCGGACTAAGGCGCTTTTGTTGCCGATCCAGCTGTGCCGATTATTCAAACGATCGATCCGATTTACCATCCGTCGCTGTCCTGGGCATTCACGTCGCAGCCGAATTCCACGAGGAACTTGACGATCTCGAGGTGACCGGCGCATATGGCGTTGTGCAGAGCGGTGATGCCCTCGTCGTTAGCGGAGCTCGGGTTGGCGACCTCCTTGGCGGTTTTCTTCACGAGCTCGAGCTCACCTTCGAGGCTGGCGTCAAGCAGCAATGCCAACGGATCGAACGACACCCGCCTGGACAGATTGACTTTGCCCGTGCTCGACTTGAGGTTCCCCTTCTTCCTTCTTATCACTTCTGATATTTTGCCGCCGTCCACGTCCACGTCGGTGCCCAATAGTTCCGCATCACTCTTCATCTTCGTCGACTTATCGTCAATATTGATGACATTGAGTGCGTCGACAATGTCCGATTCTTCCAACTTCTCGCTGTCGCCGATGTCCTCGCCGATCGCGGTAATGCTCTTACAATTGTCCGTAGCGTCGGTGGTCTGTTGCTGATGTTGCTGCTGCTGTTGCTGCTGTTGTTGCTCAGTCTGCATGAGATCCGCCGGGATTTCCGTCTCCGGAAAGAGGAAAGCCGGGGGCATTTCAATCCGTCGATTTATCGACACGTGAACATTGGATTTGGCGTATCTCAGCTTCGGCTGTTCCGATATCGGTACTTTCTTCAGACTCAGCGGTCGCGCCTTGATAATCTGGTGATTGGCCAGCTGCGTCTCCGTGGGAGAATCGGGCGGCTCTGAAGTGGGAATCGGCGGTATGTCCTCGTCCTTATCCGATCTGTGGAGCACGCGTAAGAAAATCAATCAATTGATTTCAGAGCACAAAGTGTGATTAAATGTTCAAAGTGAGAGCACGATGATTTCCCCGTAACAAGATCACTTCGGTTAAGACTGACGATTTTCTTTCTTTCTTTCTTTCCACCACATCGAGGGGGAAATCGAATGATATGATTTATGTAACGTCGAGAATTCATTCAAGATTCCACAAGTCTTTCTTGCACCAGCCGAATATTGATCGATAACGTACAATTGTGGACATAACTGAAAATCTTAACAATATCGTCCGGTCCAGGTGTTGCTGCCAACGTAAACGCCAGGTAAACAGAGATCGAGTCGCGGGATCGTACGCGAGATCGTCGAACTGGCGAGCACGGCACGCTGAACGCATGTACTGATCGGAGAACTAGCGAANGAGAGAGAGAGAGAGAGAGAGAGAGAGAGAGAGAGAGAGAGAGAGAGAGAGAGTCCATGTCGTCTCTACGGCACATAGTCGCGGTTCTATTTCGGTGTCTATTATTCGAGACAGGCTTCGATTCACCGGCCAAATCGATCGCGAACTAATTAACATTTATAATTAACCCGGTAATCGTTTTGTCATTCCGCAGCCCAAGTCCGAACGTGAATCGCTCGATGAATACTTCAACCAATTCGTGGCTCTCCGAGGAGGAGGAGGGACAGTGTAAAGGGCATCAACGGACTTGCGAACTTATTGTGGTCGCCATCAAATTTGAGACTTCAGTTGACAAAACATATTACCCGCGAGTAGTCTTAGCTGTAAAATTGTTATAAAATAAACTCTTTGACCTAGAGAAACGTGTGAAATTAACTTTGCAATGCAATTTCTATTTTCGCTTCTTTTCGTTCTTAGTTAAATATGAAGAGAATTAAGAGCTTAATTCTGTTGTTCGCGTCTATTTGGCCCGAAATCATTTCACTTTCCTGTTACATTTTGATGTGATTTGAACGAGCGTTCTGGTATTTCATGACTATGTTTCACAATTCGAGAACATTAATTTGAAACTAAGTTCTGAAACAAATTCATGAAATGCCAGAACGCTCACTTATTACATAAAAATATAACAGGGAAATAAAAATGATTTCAAAGCAAACAGATTCGAACAGAACAGCAGGATTAAGGAACATGGAAATGACAAAACTTCCCGATCGAAGCTATCAACTGGAACTGGAAGACAAACCTCGAATTAAGATTAGCATTGGTCATCTTGCAATCATTAATCCCATCTGGTGGCGCGTCGATTTTCTCGTGATGAGTCAACCTCGGTGGTGGATTGGGTTTGCTCGGTTTCGGTGGCAGCGCCGGCTTCGTTTTGTCCTCCATCCGCGACTCGTTGAAGCTCTTTCTCTCACCGTCGCTCTTCGCTCGGTCGAACTCGAAGGGCTTGTCCGGCGCCTTCACCGGAATCTCGTACTTGACAGCGTGATCGACTACGTGCTTCGCCGTGGAGTTCTGCTCGTACTTGGATCCTGGTGCGTCGAATTTGTTCTGGCTGCTCTCGTACTTGTTCTGCTCTGGTTTGTACTCGGCCTTGTACTGGCCATTGTTGTCGTACTTGCTGGTAGGCTCGTGTTTGAACGTCGCATTGTGGTCATACTTGTTGGACGATCTGCTTTCATGCTGCTGTTGCTGCTCATGCTTATTGTATTGCGTCTCCCGGCCAGACTCGTACTTGGCATTGAGGTGTTGTTGCTGCTGCTGTTCGTGCTTCGCCTGACTCACACCCTGGTCGTGCTTGTTCTGCTGTTGCTCATATAGCTTCGACGCCTGCATTGCCGGCTGCTCGTACTTGCCGTGCTGCTCGTACTTGATTTGCTGAGATTCGTATTTAGCGAAACTCGAATCATATCTGTTGGTTTGCTGTTGCTGCTGCTGCTCGTGTTTGGGTGGTAATACAGCATGCTCGAACTTGTCTTGAGTCTTGCCTGACTCGAACTTGACCTTCTGACTATTCAAGATCTGATTCTGCGGATCTTGGTTCTGCGGATCCAAATTAGAGCCGGACGACAGCTGCGACTGGTTGTACTTCTGTGCGCTCGAAGCGTTGCTAAAGGCGACCGTGGCGGTGCCATGAATACCAATCGAAGCAAGATTCGATGACTCTCTCTGGACCTGATAGATGGTTGACGAGGGCGCATGAATATTTATCTGGTTGGGATACTGTTGCTGCTGCTGCTGCTGCTGCGATCCAGGCGTGTAACCGTGTCTGGATGCGTTGTAGTTTATCGTCTCCTGGTTGCCAACACAGCTGGATTGCACCAGTTGCGGCGCGCTGTTGGTCGTGGTCTGCTGCTGCTGCTGATTGCCACTCGGCTGTACGTTGAAACTGGCGATATTGTAGTTCGGCGTGTTGTTCGCGTGCCCGCGACCCAACAGACTCAATGTCTGCGGCATCACCGGATGGATCTTGGTCGAGGACGTCTGGTAGATCTGCGACTTGACAGAGAAACTAGGCGCCACGCTCGACACTGGTTTCTGATGAATGGCCTGCAAGTTGCGGTGGTTCTGCGCCTGCGAGATCGACGAGACGGTGACGCCGAGATTCGTCGACGCGCTGCTCGATGCAGTGCCAGTCACGTTGTATTGTTTTTGCTGGCCTCCGTTGCCATTCTGGTGCTGCTGTTGCTGTAACTGTTGCTGCTGATGACCTTGATGAATGCGAAGACCCTGCGATAGGTTGTCCGGGCTGAAGCTATGCGCGCTACCGCTTCCGATGAGGTTATTGTTGTTATTATTGTTGTTATTGTTGTTGTTGTTGTTGTTATTGTTGTAGTTGCAACTCGATTGGACTGTCGCAGCTTGATTGCTGAGATTTTGATTGTGCTGCTGCTGCTGTGGTTGTTGTTGTTGCTGCTGATTACTTCCTAATAATTGAGATTGACCTAAACATTCGATTGGATATTAGACCTGCGTAAAATTATACTTTCATATCGAAACTATGCTAACAGTGAAAATTTTATCATTATTACGCAGGATGTCGCGGGGATTAAACACGTTCGATCGATGAATTATTTAGAAATTAGAAATCGATACATATCTGCTTCCTCCGAGACAACTCAAGTATAGGACGTGAGTAAAAGCGAACTCTCACCCTGAATGTGCGACTGCGACTGGCTATGAACGATTTGGTGTCCGTATTGCTGAAAGGCCGGCCGCTGTCCTAACTGGGAAGCACTGGCTGAATGTTGTATCTTATTTTTATTCACGTCGTCCTCTATCGCCTTGAAATTCACCGTGAACTTGGTGTTGTACGGCAATGTCTGGTATTTTGGATCGTTCTTGTTCAGATTGAAATCATTGTCGTTGGGTATGTGAGAGTAAGGCTCGATCGCGGCAATGTTTCCGGCCGGCCTCAGCTTGCCGCCGCTGTTAAAGCCGTCGAGCTTCGCGTCCTGGAATCCTGTCGTACTGACGCCGATGCGTCCGGACCCTGAACCCAACTGATGGCTCAGCCGTTGATTTAACGCTCTCTTACGCTGAAGACGACTTTGAAGCTGCGCTATCCGCGCGTCTATCGACGCCATCTCGGCCTGCCTCTGCGCCAGGGCCAGGCGTTGCTGCGATACCACTTGATTCTGCTGTTCGTTCATCTTGTTGCGATACTGCGAATAAATCAGGGGGAAATTTTGATACTCTCTAATTTTTTCGGGGTGAAATCTCGCTCGAAAAGAATAAGAAATGCCGGTGTTTTCATTCAAAGCGATAATGAAAATATCGCCACTCGAAATCGCAAAAACGAATGCTTCATTCCAGCTCGGAGTGGATTCTGACTCCGTGCGAGCAAATGTTTCGATCAATCAGAGTGAATGTGTTTCTGTAGAATACATCGAACTCACTTTTCAATTTCGAATGAAAAATACTCATCCCGCAATTCAGAACGGAGAATTCACTATACACTGAAAAATGAATTTGATTCTGTCTGACAATCTATCTGACAATGGGCGACCAAACGTGTTTTGATTAAAGGAAACAACATTTCTGATTGTTATTATTATTTGTATCTATATTGAATATAGTGTGTAGTATTGTTTAGATATATCGAGTGAACAGAAATATATTCAATTGGCGGGGCGCCAGCTAATCGTTGTTATTAAGCCGAACCACAAAATAAAGCATAAATGAAGCAAGAAAATACATAGAAAATACATAGAGAAAATAATAAACATAAAATAGATATAGTACAAAACAGAAATAAAAATATGTAAAATAAGAAATGAGTATAAGTATGAATATGGGATTATAAAGCTATTATTGATCAATTGTAAGGAAAAATAATATAAAAATAAATAATTATATACTAACTTAATTTGATTATGAGAACCAAATTTGGTTAATAAGAACAAGAAATTTTGTTTCCTTCCAATTAGAAATTTGCTCCATTGTCCAGAGCTTGGGTTGACTTTAACTGGTTGTCGAGTCCATCTAAAGTTATATTACCAGGTTCTAAAAAGTCATGTAACGCTATACAGTAATTAGGATTTTAATCACGATTCATTATAAATGTCCTCATCAGGTTATATTATTGAATTCTTATCACGTTTTATCTCGGGTAACGGAAAGAATTATGATTAAATTAGGATTTACAAAGAACAAGGAGTGCTAAACTAGTGAAAAATACCTACAAAATATAAATCGAAAAACAAATATTGTTAGAACGACGATTTTCGACTTTAATAATGCAAATAATATATAGGAGCAAACAAATCACTTGCATTATCAAAATCAGAAATTATTTAATTCTAACGATTTGTTCTTCAATTACATACTTCGATTATATACAGAAGGTTTGACATATTTTGCCAAGCCGAAACGTGAAAGTCAATTGAACAAAAATCAATAAAAAAGTAATGTACTATTTTGCAAAATTTGCAATAAATATTAAGTACTTAATTAAATCGTCTGAACGAATGAGAAGGAAACGGTAGGCCGGACTCTGTAGACACGTATAAAGAATGATGGCTTCCATTTCCCACGCGCTCATTCGCTCAGACGGTTTAATTACTTAATAATTATTACGAATTTTGTAAAATGGTATATGATTTTCTTAATTAGTTTAATTCGTTCCATCTGCATCTACAGATGTACCGAAAATTTTCCGACATTGTGTATACAATAAGTTTCTAAAAAATGTACAATCGATGAATGACAGTTTATTTAAATTGTATTTAAAATATTGAAAATTTTATATAAAATATATGTAAATTTATTACAAAACTTATTATAAAGGTATTCCTTGCTCAATTTTTATCAATATATGATTACCATAAATTTACCATAATAAGAATTACAATTATCTAGTTACGATTTTGTGCAATCAGGTATACTTAATGACAATTTAGTCGGAAGTAACACAGATATTAAAAAATTATTCACACTGATAATATTATGTTATATGTACATATTTTTTTATATATTTTATATTTATTATATATTTTATATTTTTTTATATATTAAGTGTTTGTATTAATTTTCGCTATTTTTTGCTACAAAAACTCATTATTATTTCAAAAGAACGATACATTATATCTTATTCCAAGTATTGTCCTTTGGAAGTTACAACCTTTTCCCACTTTTCGGGTAACATGCGGACTCCGCGGTAGAAAAATTCAGGTTCTTTCGAGGTGATCCAGTCATCGAGCCATTTTTTGATATCTTCGAAAGAACTGAAGTGCTGCTCAGAAAGGCCATGCTACATCGACCGAAACAAATGGTAATCGGAAGGAGCAACGTCTGGTAAATAGGACGGGTGGGGTAAGACATCCCATCCAAGTATCTCCAAGATTTCTTTCACAGGTGTTATGACATGTGGTCTAGCATTGTCATGGAGAAGAATAATTTTGTCACGTCTTTTGGCATATTGCGGGCGTTTCTCTTTGAGTGTTCAATTTAAATTGAATAATTGTCGTCGGTAACGTTCAGCATTGATGGTTTGACTTGATTGCAGCAGCTCATAATACACTACACCGACTTGATCCCACCAAATACACAGCATGACCTTCTTTCCATTAATATCCTGTTTTGACGTGGATGTTGATAGTTCGCCGGGACGTAGCCATGATTTTTTGCGCTTAGGGTTGTCGTAACGAATCCATTTTTCATCGCTAGTCATAATTCGATGCAAAAACGACTTCCGTTTTTGTCTTTGAAGCAGCAATTCACAAATGGTTAAACATTTCGCAATGTTTCTTTCTCTCAATTCATGTGGGACCCAATTTCCTAGCTTCTGGATCATTCCCATTGCTTTTAAACGTTTGTTAATGGTTGACTCATCGACATTTAGTGTTTCCGGCAACTCTTTGAGCGTCTGACATGAATTTCTTCCAGTAATACCTCCAATTCTCCATCTTCAAACTTTTTCGGCTGACTAGGTCGCTCTTTATCATTCACGTCAAAATCGTTGTCTTTGAATCGTTTAAACCAATCTTTGTAAGTTGTTTCGGATAGAGCGTGTTTCCCACTACTAAGCCTCTTCTACTAGCAAACGATGACTTTCAACAACAGATTTCTTGAGATGAAAGCAGAAAAGTAATGCTTCCCGCAAATGCTCTTTTTTTGGTACGAAACCCGACATCTTCAATGCAATAAAAATTATTATTTGCACTGTGCAAGTTTGCAATGTTATTTACACTACGATTTCATATCACATACTGATTATTAAAGCTTATTGACAGTACTTTTATATACATCACACTCACTTTCGGCCATGTTGAAATAACACAACTACTGACCTTTATTAGTCAACAGCGAGAATTAATTCAAGCATTTAATATATATTTTTGTTCACAATGTATTCGGTTGTAATACTTTGAAGGTTGCTTAGTGCTTAGTGCTTAACATATAACACATATTAACTTCAATTAAGTATATGCAGTTATCTTCCTTACAAAAAGAAGTGACAAGTTTTGACCGAACACACGTGAATTTTTCTACCTTTAGGAAATAAATCGAAAAAAGTCGCGAAAAAATAAAAAAATTGGATTTTTTCCCGAATTTTCAATATTATACAAACTCACTTTTCAGTAAATGAGTAAAAAAGATCACGATCAAATTCGAATGACTTGGTGGTCAGTCTACTTTTTGAGCGAGATTTCACACCGAGAAATTTAGAAGTTGTACATCGCGCAACTCCTAGAATTTTCAACATTCGACATCCCGCAATGAAATCGCGCTAATCACAGCGCTGCCATCCGGTCATTAGAACAAAAAAAGTGAAATAGTCATTGTTTCTTGGTAGGAAAGAACAAGTAACAAAAACTAACCTTCCAGATATCAAAATAGTGATTAAAAGTGACATTTTTTGTCAAGTTCTGAAAATAACTAAGACTATTTAAGCAAAAAATAACACTCTTACTCTTACCTTTCCAGATTTATCTTTGGATGACTTAACATATAGCAAATTCTTTCCATAGAACAGTTTGAAAGTTCATAATAAGGAAAGATCAAGAACATGAACGATACAATATAAGTAAGGATGCTGGGACAACGGATCGGTAACCAACGAGCGGCAATCGGCAGCAGATAGGACAGCAAAAAAAATATATATATAGAACACTTATGTGGTGGACATATAGTTACGTATAGCAAAATTAAATTTTATTCGTTGTGTACTTATACGTGAAATAGTTAAATAAAAGTCCATTACGTTTTTTACAAGTTTATAGCATATATTATGAGATAGCAAAACGATGTTTATCAATTTACTATAACTAAGAAGTTCCTTGTGCTTGTTTACTCAAGTGTCATATTTTCTACGGACACCTACTTACGTACATATAAACACGAATATTTTAACAAGTTTCTTTGACTTATTACTATAATATGTTAATATTTGGTAGCTAGACCCTTGTTACTAAAAAGTGCGGCACACCTTCGTGGCATAGATTAAATAAGCCGTTTGCACCAATCAACAGATATGGAATTCCAATCTTCTGCTACTATAACGTACAGTTCCTCAATATTTTTCGGCTTCCGTTATTTTACATATTTGTCCACATCGATCCATAACATTTCTATTGGATTCAGATCTGGAAATTGTACTGACCATTTCATTACGTTGGTATTACGGTCGTTTAAAAATGTTTTAACGGCACGTGCGGTGTGTTTCGGGTCATTATCTGCTTAGATGCTGATAAATCCATTCTTCCGGCATATATTCTTCAGCAAATGGAAGTAGTACATTTTCTACGATGTTCAAGTACGTAAATCTGTCCATGACTCCTTTTATTCGATGAATAGGACCTGTATCATTAATAGTAATGGAACCCTATACAACTACTGACCCGCCACTCCCTTTTACAGTTGGTTTTATACAATTCTTGCGATATTCTTCACCTATGCGACGTCTTACATATACTTTGTCATCACATCCGAATCAATTAAACTTAGATTCGTCAGTAAAAATAACTCGAGACCATCGTTGTTACGTCCAGTTTAAATGTTCTTTTGCAAAAGCGATTCTAACTCGGCGATTCTTTTCTAATATGAATGGTTTCTTTCTAGCAACGCGTCCATGTAATTGAAATTCCTTCAATCTACGTTGGACAGATCTAACACTTATATTTTTATCAAGATCTAATGATATTTCAGCATAAATATCAACTGCAGTTTTAAATCTATCTGATTCAGATAATCGATAAATCTTACGGTCAGTTCTTATCGGTTTTTCGTGGTCTCGCTTTACGAGGAACATTATCTGGCGTTCCATAACGTTTAATATGTTGTATAGCTTGATAATAAGCTATAACAGATATCCTAAACTCTGTAGAAATCTTCCGATAAGACTTCCCATTTTTGTGAAGCTGCTGTATTTGCCAACGTTGTTCTGGTGTTATATTCTTTCGTTTGCTCATCACAATACTGTTACAACACGTCTCTCTACCTACATTACTCGGTACGTACTGATAAGTATTGTTTACATTACAGAAATTTTGACCTATCTGTGTATTATCACAGTGTACGTAAGTACGTGTCCGCAGAAAATATGACACTTGAGTAAACAAACACAAGAAACTTCTTAGTTATAGCAAATTGATAAACACTGTTTTGCTATCTCATAATATATGCTATAAACTTGTAAAAAACGTAACTTTTATTTAACTATTTCATGCATAAGTACACAATGAATAAAATTTAATTTTGCTAACTGTATATAAGTATATATCCGCCACTGTATATTTTACAAATTTATTGGCAGTTCAGTGAAAAAAATTGTCTATAATGATTCATTTTAAACGATAGTAAATTTTTAGCGACTTGACAAAAAAAAATAAATAGATAATTTAAGCGACTGGCAGCGCTGTGGTCAGCTTCAGCACAACAACACTGTTGCGCTCCTCACCAATTTCGTTCAACACCCGGTAGATGCAGTAATTGTATCCACGTTCAATTAGTTGCACGCTTGAAAACGGGCCAAACGCGGTGACGCATTCCCACGCGAGCGCTTTGTCCGCGGGCTCGATTTCTCTCCCGAGAGCGTAATCGATGGCGCGAGCTTGGCGCAAGCTTACCATAAGCTCCCTCCTGAGCTTTTCCAACTCTGCGCTGGCCGGGGTGACCAGGTGCCCATTCCCGGTAGCACCCGTGAGACCGCCCCCGAGACTACCGGCGCTCCCGCCGCCGGCACCGACACCGACGGCATTCTGACGACCCCGAAGCTCCTCCAACTGCCGCGTCAGCTCCTCCACCTTAGCTACGGCCAACGAGAGCTCCTTCTCCTTCTCGTTGAACAGTGCCCTGATGCAGTCTAAGTCCGAGGCTGTGAACGAGAAAAGCAGAGGCCTTGCAAAATAAGAGTCGCAGGACCGTCGGTGATAATAACGGGAAATGATAATGAGAACGATGATGAGAGGAACAAAACACCGGCCCAGTGGCGCGCTATTTGTTACGAAAGTTATAATTGAAATTCGCGCGGTATTATTGCGGAAGCTATTGCGCAAGATTACATCGAGTATTAATGTAGAAGTGTTCAAGTAAATGAGATACTCTCTTTTACGTGCGCACACACTCATACATATACACGCACCAACCTTCGACTCTCATTATATAATAGTTCAAGGTGTGTGGGGCACATATACGTGTGCCGGTATTAACATCATGAGGTGAATGCGTGCCGGTACTCGTAAGGAATATAACGTGATATTAACATGGGCGCATTAATCATCGCTCTGCGACTTCCCTGAGAGCGATATATATTTTCGTAAATTCCATCAGCATATGCGTCGTCTTGAACACGGAAGAGAGTACCGGCCTCTTTCTCTCTCTCTCTCTCTCTCTCTCGCTCTCGCTCTCTCCCTTTATCAAAGCTCGTATCAGATTAGAAAGTTATTATACGTGCGCGATGAACCACTAAACCAACCACATATTGTTACACGGAGCTCCATAATCTCTCTCGTATTGGCCGTACAGAGCGCGATCTGCTGACCTGGAATTCCATTATCGAATTCTGGATTGGTACAGTCTCCGGATATTGTCTACGCCGACGACAGGTATCCCCGCGGTCTTTCATTACTTCCTGATAATGCAGCTCACCAAATCTGCTTTAAAAATTTCATTGTCAATGACGCTTGCCAATCCTCGTGAAATTGGCTTGTCACCGGATATCTGCCTGAATGTCCGTTCGATTTGGTAAATCATTAAAGTTTCGTCGGACGATCGCCGGATATTCATTCACGACGGTCCGAATTCTGTCAGTTCGGGTTTCTTCTTTCATCGGATGGACAAAGCGGGCTAAGAGTCAGCTCGGTACTGGACGATTTCACGGATATTTCATGTGGGTGTCGGACGAAAGGGTCAAGGGTCGATTCCTTCCGCGTCGTTTAATTTCAACTCCGTAGTTGAATTTAATTTAGAGCCAATTTCGCCAATGCCGATTAACTTTAATCGTGATTCAATTGTCTTTGCGCCGGTCGGTTCCATTTTATATGGGCAGTGCGATCGAGAAGAAATAGCAAAACGATTAGACCACAGCTAAAATTGATCGACCGAAATTGATATTAAATTAAACAATCTCATTTGCGCCCCGTCAGTATCTCGTATAATCGTTAATTATGTTGCCTATAACTCAAAATAATGAAAAAATTATGAAAAAAGTTGCAAATTAATCTATACATTGCACTTAAAAGTAACACCAAAAATTTGACAGTAATTCAAAGCTTAAATCAAAAATTATTTTATTTTAAAAGCTAAAGGTTATAAGGCGAAATGAGTTTGATAAGAATTCCATGAAACTTGCACTGCGTATACATTAAAATATTATCTAACCTATTCCTCGTGCAATTAAAAAAAGATCAACAATTCAAAAGCTAAAATATTTGTAACTAAAGTTGACTCTTTTTTATATTATGTTCCTTGAAATTAACGTACTATTTTTATTTTTATTCTTAATATCTTCCTAAACTAAAAATGAGATTTTAAAGAAAAACTACTATTAAAACACTAACAGTAAGTGTGCAGAATGTATTTTACACCGCAGACTTCTTTTTTCCTAGATTTCATGTAGAAACAAATTTTGTTTTTAGTGCTGCCCTTTCCAATACCTTTACTTAATCCTTTTCTTAACCTATTAAAAGTAGTAACATTCGCGAATTTTATTCGGTATCGACGCCTTCAAAGCCAGCAGGATGTAATTTACACCGCACACAATCATTCATGTTTCTATTTTCACGTAAATAATAGACTTATAGTAGAAAATGATACGATTAATAAAAACCTCTTATTACTATTATATTATTATTTTATCGTATATTGCTAATTGAAGCTAACCTAACTTAACAACTTAGTCTCATACATATATATAAAATATCATATAATAACTCATATAACGTACTTGCATGCCTTAAACCATTAGTTAATTAGTTAATTATAAATTTTTTAATTCATTATTTTAATCTTACTCTAAAAAATTGTTCTCACTATCCCAGTAAACAAACTAATAGTAACATCACAACAATGTTATAATTTCCTACTTAACAATATAACTATTATATACAATGCATATTACATTACACTTACATTGTTGAGTAAGAAATTATAACATTGACGTAATGTTAATTAGTGTTCAAAGCGATTCAATTCCTTTCATTCCAATTCATCTGTTTTATCTATTAGAAGTTACGTAGATTTCCTAGATTTGACACGCTTGTAGCCTAATAATAAAAAAAGACACATATATTTATTTGTTTCAATTGTAATTATAATTTTACAAGTATTTTTGTTAAATTATAGCGAAATTGCATTAAAAATTTATGTTAAAACCATTTCTTGTGAAATANTCAAGATGCACATAAAAAAGGATGCACTCTGTTTTGTGTCTTCTTCGTTTTCTCTTGCTCGCATGTCTATACATATGTTTATGGCTGGTATTTATAGTTAGATCTTATATTTAAGACCATTTTAAGTTCATCTTCAGATGTTTTGTAGCCAATGAAATGAGCAGTATAGCGTCTGAAGATAAACTTAAGACGGTCATAGGTACAGGATATTCAGCGTAACGGTCTGCACGATTTTTGAGATACTTTCGGCAGTTTAAAGAAAAGGTTATAAGGTAAGTATTCACTTTCACGTTTTATGCAAACTATAACTCACAATTTACAAAATTAAAAAAAAATTGTTTTCATAAAAAAATCAATATTACCTTGAATTTTTTATGGATCATGCTATTTTTTCCATTTTATAGAGGATTTAAGATGAATTCAACGCACTATTTGGAATGTCACTATCTGCAATGTCATTTTTATTTATAACAATAAAGAAAAATTGTAACTTATGTAAGTAAATGTTTAAATTGCTTGTCTCCTTCTGCAATACAAAGTTCTGATCTTTTTAACAAATTACTATGCGTAGTAGCTATTATACTATTTGGATCCAAAGTTGCACAAGCTGTAATTATCTTTTTTTGAAGGCCTTGAATATTATTAATTGGTGTTTCATATACAACAGATTGCAAATATCCCCATAAGAAGAAATCTATTGGAGATAAATCCGGAAAATAAGCCGGCTATCGGACTAGTCCATATATACATATGGATTTTCCATTAAGAAGTTTCATTTTAAATTATTAGAAAAACAGTTTTTTTTTAAGTGGTAATATTTTTATTCCAATGCAAGTACAGATCGTAATTAAGTATAAAACACGATATCTGATACGTAGCCGCCTCGACTATTTTTACAAAAATGATCATTTTTTTAAAGAAATCTCACATCACGTTTTCACATAATTGTGGCTCGATTTCGTGAATAACATATTCGATATTGTCCTTGAGATCTTGAATAGTTTGCAAAAAATTGACGTAGACCTTATTTTTCACATAGCCTCAAAGAAAATAGACTAGCGGTGTTAAATCACACGATCTAGGCAGCCAGTTAAAGTCTCCGCATCGAAAAATTATGCGTTCAAGGGAACTTTTCACACAATAACGCGATTGTTTTGCTGTTTGTCTGGTACGTTGTGCTATCCTGCTGGAAATAAACATTGTGCAGATTCAAATCATCTATTTCAGGCCAAAAAAGTCGGCCAATATCGTACGATAACGCAGCCTATTGACTTAAACGGTGGCATCGGTTTCGTTTTCGAAAAAGACGGTTGATCTGGCTAACCAAGCACGAGTTAGGATCTTTACATCACTAACTTGACCCAAACATTCAAATTTCTTGATTAGGTTAACAATTGCTGGACAAGAAGATGCTTCATTACGACCGAAAGTAACACGAACTTTACGAACTCTCTCCGCGAAATTTTCACAATTTTTGCAGTGAATTTTCACAATTTCTATACGTTGCTGAAGAGTATGTATATCGTTACCTTTTCGTTAACCGTACACATTTTACTTGCCAGCTGTTAAGGAATGACAGTTCTATTTTTAAAAGGTTAAAAATGGCACGAAATTTAAAATAAAATCTCTTAATGGAAAATCCTGTACTTATAATAAGATTTTCAAAGATATCCTGAAGATAATTTTGAACTATTTGTGCGTTATAAGCTATTTTTATTCTATTGAGAATACATACATTTTATATCAAAGGGAATATTTTGAATTAGCTCTAGCAATAGTGTATTAACCCTTTTAGTGCCAAACGACGATATATCGTCGTTCGCAACACTTGCGAAAAGTGCCAACGACGATATATCATCGCGTATCCGAGGGCGTTTTACTATTCGCATGCGAGAAAGCTCTATCTCAAAATAAATTTATAAAACGTTATAAACGGTCTAATTTCATTGCAAAAGAATTTAAAAAATTGTTTTTGGGTTTAACTTTTTATTATATTCTATGCTGGTTGATGCCGTGGCTCTGTATACGCTGGAGTGATAAGGTAGAAACTTGACACGGGACAGTTTTGTTCTCAGGTCCGATATTAGTTATTTTGTTAAAAATGATTGAAAATGTAATACTTATACTTCATACTACGTGATCTACATAAAACTATGATCAAACGATGATTATTCTTATGTGCAAATATTATTTGTAGAAGAGAAACTTGTTTCTATGTTTTTCATCATGTTTTATATTGATGTTATTCGTATGATTTTCAACATATATTGAAATACAATTGGCATTACTGTACTCTTTCTTTATTTCGTAATATGCTGCTTTTTGAATTTTGTAAATATCATTTTTAGTTTGGTTTTTATGAGCTTTTTCTCAAACCTTAGCAAATTCGTCAAATTGACTCGGTATTCTTCGCATAGGTACGATACTTTTGCTAGGCACTAAAAGTGTTAAGAAAGTGCAGATATCGATGTGATGTCAAGTTTTCTTCGTAAAAATACGGTCGAATTAAATAAATAACGATCTAATATACCACACTAGGCATTAATTTCTGTACCAAAAAAAATAAAGAAAAAATAAAGGATAAAAAAAAGTTATAAAAAATTATAAAATCAAGAAGAAATGAAAACCTATTTTAACTTGACAGTTCTGTTCTCGAGTCCAATGTGGGTTTTCTGATGACTAGAAATGTTGATTACGTCTGTTGAAAATATCGTTATTGGTAAATTTGGACTTATCTGTCCATTTTATCTAGTATACAAAATCTTCATAAACAGTGGCAAAACCATACTATGAATTCTAAACGTCGTATCTCGTTAGTTAAACGTAAATGTACAGAAATCATTTTAAAAGAATGATATTTATTGTCTTTCGTTATTCTGTGCATATTTTCAATTGATATGTTCATTTCAGCAGCAACAGCACGAATCGACATAAGTGGATTTACGTGAAAATGAGGCAATACTGTTGCAGAAGCATTATTGTTCGTAACTATACGACTTCGATTAGGACGTTTTCCATCAGAAAATTTTCCAGCTGCAACCCGCAACTGCTGTTCAATGTTTCTAGAAGTTTTCTCTGATGGATAATTTCTATTTGAATATCGCTGCCTATACAAGACTGCAGTTTTATAAGAATTTCTTCTACATTCACAAAATATCAATAGCATGTAATTTTTTCCCAATTCGAAATAATTATTCATTATTGCTATTGAAACAACGATTAATATCCACTGCCAAAGAAGATTCGGAGAATACTGATAATCACTCATGATGATGGATATTACGTGTTTGCCATGTGAAAATTGTTCCCAAATAACTTTCAGTGTTTATGTTTAGATTTCTAGTCAGGCTTATAAGTACTGCTATTTAAAATAATGCAACAAATATGATGTTAAATATCAATAAAAGTGATGGCTATATGAAAAATAAAGTCTACATTCCAGATAGTGCGTTGAATTCGTCTTAAAGTTCTTTACAATATTATTAAAAGAATAACATGGTGTCATAAAAAAAATTCAAGGTAACATTAATTTTTTTAGGAAAAAATTTGTTCAATTTTTTTTTAATTTTGACTTGTAGCTTGCATAAAACAGATAAATATTCAACACACAAACACTGAAAGTTATTTGGAAACAATTTTCATATGGCAAACACATAATGTCCATCATCATGAGTGATTATCAGTATTCTCCGAATCTTCTTTGGCATATTAATCGTTGTTTCAATAGCAATAATGAATAATTATTTCGAATTGGGAAAAAATTACATGCTATTGATATTTTGTGAATGTAGAAGAAATTCTTATAAAACTGCAGTCTTGTATAGGCAGCGATATTCAAATAGAAATTATCCATCAGAGAAAACTTCTAGAAACATTGAACAGCAGTTGCGGGTTGCAGCTGGAAAATTTTCTGATGGAAAACGTCCTAATCGAAGTCGTATAGTTACGAACAATAATGCTTCTGCAACAGTATTGCCTCATTTTCACGTAAATCCACTTATGTCGATTCGTGCTGTTGCTGCTGAAATGAACATATCAATTGAAAATTACAACCTTTGCTTTACTACTGGAAGAGTCTCAAAAATCGTGTGGTCCGTTACGCTGAATACTCTGTATATTAAAATTTTAGAAATCTATCTATATGAATTTAGTTTTCTTAACCTTTCCCTTGCAAATTACACATGCAAAATGAAACTTTTTATAATAAACCATGAAACTTTTCAAGTTATTCAACAGCTTGTAAAAAATGAGCATTCTGGACTAATTTCAATACAAAACCGACTATATATATTCAATATATAACCGACTATATAACTATATAAAGAAAATATTAAAATTACAGTTTCAACCTGCTAATATAGTTTAAAATATGTGTAACAATGAATAATATTAAACAGAAAATAAAAAATATCAATTAGTTTAATAATTATAGCATAAATAATGTGGGGTGCAATTTATTCCACGCGTCCGTTTATAATAACATACGCTTATGTTTCAAATTTTCATGCGTCTACTAAAAGGTTAAAAACTAGTGTATAGTATTTATACATAAATTTCAGAGTTACTAACCATTTTGTTTTGAAAATATAGCGATGTAAAGTTCATAATTTATAATAATACTTGAAATACATACAAGATGCGTCGTTAAAATCCGGACAAAACTGAATTTGAAATTCCCGCTATATTAGAATTCAACTGTAGGTGCCACTTGATGCTAAGGTAGACCAGATACGTGGGTAAAACGTTCATTACCTCGAAATTGTCGAGTTGGTTAAGCCCAGAATATAACCAGAGAGCGGCGATTATTGAAAGTCTCCACGCCGGAAGTACACCAAACGAAATAAGCAATTTTTCGGGTGCCCCGACGAAGGGCTCCTCCTGGCGAGAAGGATCCAAGGAGAAGGCGGCAAGGACTTCGAAACTGCCGTCATGCCGCCGCACTTCTTTCAGAAACGGTCACGAAAGAGGTCTATTTGGAAATTCTGAAGACGGTGGTAAAGGATGGAAGTCATGACCTCAGGAAGGTCGTACATCTTCCAACAAGACGGCGCACCCGCTCGCACGAATAATTTGAATTACCTCTCCAACAATGTTCTATATCTTCAATAACACAGGCCGACAAAACATTTTACCAGAAACCGGAATATACTATCCCGAAGGTTTTTGACTCGCTGAATTCAAATCTGGCCTCAGAAATGCTCGTTTGACTCAGGTTTCCGAAATATTATAACCTAAAAGTGCAAAAAACGCGATTTTAGCCTATATTTGAGATCATGCAGCATGGAGAAAACTTTCTTTTTCAAAAAACTGTTCAAAGTATCTCAAAGTATAGGTCTCAATCTTTCAAATGCCGTTGAGTTTGCTCAAATATCTATTTTTGTCAGCGATATATGCTATTTTAAAAATTTCAAATTGCATGAATTTAAATTCAAATTATAATTTGAATTGAATGAATTTAAATTCAAATTATAATTTGAATTGGCTCTCGACATGTCCTGGTCCAAGAATTTCTGGCCTCCCAATAGTCCCAGCCTGAACCCTCTCGACTATTACGTGTGGGACGTGGAATTACCAATAAGTCCAACGTGGCTTTCCTCCGAGTCACCATCGAAGCGACATTCGCGGCCTTAGACCCAATTGAAGACGACGTGTTCGCGCTTTAATAGGACCAGGTTCGAGACAATGATCGAGACGCAAAGCGGCTACATCGAATGAGTGAATTCAGAGAGAATCCTTTAAGATAAATATTAAAACATTTCTTTCCATCTTTATTATTGGCTCTAATACGGCTTTTCCAATAAAACATTTTTGTGTGTGTGAAGCTTGCGTCTCACTTTGTGGAAACTCACAAACTATTAAGAGTTTTAGCTTCCTTTTTAATAGTTCTAGAGTTTCTGATAAGTTAAACAAATAGTTTTGCTCATTAAAGCAGAAAAAATCGATCCGGACAAACTGAGACGCTAAGACCACGGTGTGTCTTACTTTGTCCCTTACGTGTTTCCTTGGCATCGATGCAAGATTTCAAAAGATTTAAAGCTTTACAAGAGTTCTAGAAAAAGTTCTAGCAATAAACGTAACTTTTTTAGTATTTAAATAATTTTTATATTCCAAGGAAAATATCTTTGCTAAAAGCTGAGACGCTGATCGAAATCTCAGTTCTCGTTCATATAAAATACTTTTCGCATAGTTCTGGACATATCTAAGTATTTTCCAAAGAGTTCGAGGCACTGGCAATGTTGTACGATTTTTAAATAAATAACTGTCTAAGAACGGTATACTTTGAGAGAAAAGTGTGACCCGTTGGTCGAAATTTCGGAGTTCTCATTAATATAAAATATTCTTCATATAGTCCTAATCATACGTAAGCATTTTCCAAAGAGTTGTAGGCATTGGCAATGTGGTACGATTTTTAAATAAATAAAAACTGCCCAAAAACGATGTACTTCGAGAGAAAGGTGCAAGATGCTGGTAAAAATTGCAGGGTTCTCATTAATATAAAATATTCGCTATTAAAATATTCTCGCTATTCGAACCTATGCAACGGATGAGAGAAGTGGATACGGTAGTAGTGGGGGCGGTCCGAGTAGCGAATGGTGGGGAGCTTACATGAGTAGGCTTCTGCTAGTCCTCCGCTGTTTCAGCTCCCTCGCTATCTTAACGAATGGTTTAGCGTTCGACGCGTATCACTGCCGCGTATCTGCGAAATTAGTAGCAACGGTAATGGCTGAAGTTTAATTCAGAGATATTTGATATTTTTTTTCTTTCAAAGTTGTTTCCTCAATTAATATTACATTCCATTTCTTAACACATACACATATATGCGCACGCGCGTGCACGTTAATATATAAATATATATTATGTGTTCATAATTACTTATTACTATTTTAATATTTGTTTTCTCTCTCGCTATACTCGTGTATAAATACTTATTCTACTCAACATGTATGACCATAATCAGTTGCTGCAAATATTAACTTCTGTAGAGTATAGAAGTTTAGATGCAAATGGAAAATGCTTTCCACCATCTCATCTGATATATAAAGAAATAAGCAAAAGAATGAAAGAGTTAAATTCTTATATAAATCCAAAACATATATATACAATTTTAAATACGGATAGGCGAGATATATATACTGCCGTATTAAATCATTCGGCATTGAAAGGAATAATAATATCGAGAATTCTCGAAATAAATCAACAAATGATATGAGCATTCTTGAACATATATCAGAATGCAATAAAGTTTTCCGACTAATAATTTCGGAAGAAAATTGGAATAAAATAAAGCCTGTTGCAAAACAATATTGTAATCGCCAGTATTTTAAATTAAAACCTAGAGAATGGTCAGATGTATTTGCTGCCAAAGTATGGAACAAACCAAAATTCCTTATGCATTTACATTCAAAAATATAACAGTATTTTCTAGTCTTAATGCCAAATGTTTTGCACGTTTTATCACCATATATAAAGAATGCAAAGAATTTTACAAGGTCAAATATTGAGAAAACCTAACGAGAAACAGGACGCAATTCGATTGCACTTTGTTTGGCTTCAATAGTGAAATCATATATGTTAAGAAGAGATAATTAAAAGGTTCCCTAAATCGGAAAATTGCTGGACATTTAGTAGATACGAGGAAAGCAGCAACTATTTGGCGAACAGAGGAAACTAATAGAATTATGGAGTTTGGTGATAAAGATTTGCCAATTTTATATTCACCACATGTTTTACGTAAAGTCAAGTAGAATGAGATGGACAGTCGTTTAGGCATTGACAGTTATGACGCCATACAAAATTTATAAATATTGAAATATACTACAAAACAAAGTACAATACATGCGGTAAGTCTGGATCCTTTTTATATAATGTATTGTTCTAAAGAATAATTGGCCATGTACAAAATAATAAATTGTAATAAGGATTCATATTTTACTATGGCTACAGGTAGTATAATAACAAATCACTTTACTCGTCGGATCTAAATCTCCCTATTTTTTTTTATACCAATGTTTGATTGTCACAAAGAACAAACGGACTGTTCCAGTGTTTCAGATGATCTCTACGAATCAGGATGCAGCACTGTTGACATATTTCCTGCTTGTAATTCTTAAATCAGGTGCAACAATTGTTATAATCGATCACAGTCGAACAATATTAACAGCATTAACACGCATGGCTGTACGGGTCTAAAACATTATTTACAATGTTGCTATGACATCATACTTAAGCACAAATGTACGTAGATGTCTACTTCATATTTGAGGCTGGACATTAGCCATGTAGTGAAAATTATCAATAATTAGGAATGTCTGCGACATTTACCTAAAAAAGTACGTCAAATGTATCTCAGAAGCATATATCAAGCATGTAAGATGCAATCCATTTGGAAGGAGTTAAAATCCTTTTTGTTGTCCTTACTCGTTGTAGCTTTAAATGAAGAGCTCGGTTACATGGACAAGAATCCTGTTGCAGCTCAGACGTGTTTGCAAAATATTAATGATCGCATCAAAGGAGAGTGTGACGATAGTGTTACGAAATACATGTGCTTTCGATGCCCTTTTGCAAATTGCAGCGCATATCACAAGAACAAATGTAAATTATAAATACCATATAGAAACCATCAATGATTATTCCTTTTTACGACTCGCCGAAAAGATAGCAATTCAAGAAAAAATTAGTAAAAATGAATATATTGAAAGAGCGTTATTTTTAATTAATACGTCACTGTTTCCAAATTCCGAATATACCAGAACTTTTAACATGTTGAATGCAATGTGTAATGCTACCCATATGATAGAACACACTTTTGCCACAATTTACCAAATCTTGAGCGAATTAAAATTTGTAAAATATGTAATTTTCAAATTAACAGAAAATATATATTCATTAGTATTAACGTTAACATAATTTTATAAGAAGGACTATAATATCTACAAAAGACAATTGATGATACAGTTGTCATAAGGAACAGTTGCATCAAATGTAGCGATACATGTGAAATAAGAAAAAATTATGGCGCACAACTACTAATAGATACCACAACATTTACGAACCCTAATTATATTAAAAATGTCAAGTTNTGGTGGCGAGAAATATCTGCTTGAGGAATTGGTAATTATACACGATGTACTAACGACATGTATCATAATACTCCAATAATATACAATAATATACATTGGAACGAATATGATGATTTGAAAGAAAAAAGGACAGAAATATCGCTCTTAAAATGCGAAGTCGTACCACATGTTTTATTGTACACGAAAAGTAAGTAAAAGATATTATAAAGGTTTCGATATGATCCTATGATTTCGTTGTTAACATGATTTGTATTTTATTTTTCAACAAAAACACAAAATACAAATAAACATATATATAGAAAAAAAATTAATATCAAAATATAATATAAATATATATAACACATATGTAATATATATATGACATATTAAGATAAACAAGTATAACAACAATAACTATAGAATATAAAAACAATAAAATTATAAAAAAATATATAAAAATTAAAAATTAAAATAAATATAAAAAACAAAAAATATAAAAATACTCCCATGTAGGAATTATTAGGTGTACAAATGAATAATCCAAATTTTCCATCCAAATTCGAGATTTATTTTAAAATAAAGTAAAACAAATTTTTCAATCAAAGTATTCGCCGTTGCTTTCTATAATTTTAAGCCATCTTTCAGGCAGCTGATGAATTCCATCTCGGAAAAATGCTGTGTCTTTGGACACGATAAAATCGTCAAGCTATTTTCGGATCTCATCCACTGATTGGAAGTGAGTATCGGACAAGAGGTGTTGCATCGACCGGAACAAGTGATAATCAGATAGAGCAATGTCTGGTGAATACGCCGGATGCTGCGAAACGTCCCTGCTAAGATTCATTATGGTATCTTTTGTCTTGGAAGCGATGTGTGGCCTGGCGTTGTCATGCAACAATTTCACAGGACGTTCTCTTTTGCCAGTATACGGGCGTTTCTGTTCCAATTCTTGACTCAAGCGGATTAATTGGCGTTGGTAGTAGTCCGCAGTAACTGTTTCATCTGGTTCCAAAAGCTCATAATAGAGCGTGCCCTTGATATCCCACCAAATGCAGAACAGAACTTTCTTTTTAAAGCGATTGGACTTTGCGACCGATATTGATAGTTCGCCGAGATTTACCCATTACTTTCTGTGTTTCGGATTGTCAGGGAATATCCATTTCTCATCGCCCGTAATGATTTTCCACAAAAAAAACTTTCGACGCTGCTTATTGAGAAGAGAAAGACACGATGCCACTCATTTTATTGGTTTCAGTAAGTTTATGCGGAACCTATTTTCCTTCTTTTTGAATCTTACCCATCTCATGTAGGCATTTGGAAACGGTTTGCTGCATTACTCCCAACTGCTCTGCAAGCTCCTTTCGCTTTTGTGTCGAAGCTTGTGTTGCGTGTGTTCTCAGCGAACAGTTGTTCCAAATCATCGTTATCGCATTTTCGAGGGTGTTCAGGACGTTGTTTGTCAATTAGACTGAAATCACCGCTTTTAAACAGCTTAAACCAAAATGCGCACACATCATACGATACAACACCTTTGCCGAGAAAAGAACAAATCGATTCGCATACTCTTGTAGCATTTTTTCCTTGTTGGCATTCATAAAGAATGCAGTATCAGATATGCACCTCATCTGTTGCTATGTTTGACTCTACTGAACTGAATACTTTTGAAAGTTGTGTTGGGCCTTTCGCCATTCTAAATGTCATTTTTAATAGCTATATGTCAACACTACATAACCGTAAAAGAATGGGAAAATCAATTGATTTTAAAATTAATTTCTTAACTGCTTGAAAATATTTGGATTATTCGTTTATATATCTAATATATACGAGCACGAGCGTGGCATAGCAAACAGCGCATTGGTCCGCTATACTACAAGTCCCGGTTCGCCTCTCGGTAGAACCAAAATATTTTCATACGCTCGTGTCTCCTCACCGGTGGACTGGCAAACCACTGAGAGTATCTTTGCCACGAAAAACCGTCGTTCGGAATCAGTGTTAACCCTTTGAGCGCTATGAACCCATATATGGGTTCTCACACAACCATTCGTTTTTGGCTATGAACCCACATATGCGTTTTCGCATAACCATTCGTTTTTGGCTATGAACCCACATATGCGTTCTCACGCAACCATTCAGTTTAGGTTATGAACCCACATATGCGTTCTCACGCACCATTCTTATTTATTTTTTCGTACGGAGTGGGCAGTCCACGGCGTACGCTTAACGCCGACAACGTCTGCTCAACGTGCGCTCTTTCGTAAAAAGTACGCAGTCCACGGTGAGCTGTCTCTTACGGATTGGGCAGTCCACGGTGAGATGCCTCGTGCGGAGTGGGCGGTCCAGGGCGCACGCTTAACGTCTGGCAACTCAGCGCTCAAAGGGTTAAACTGTAGGTCCCATATGCATCTGTATAATCTGCGTACGCACCACAAGTATGTGTGAAAAAGAGATAGGCCCAGGCCCTATAAAGGGCTGTAATGCTAAAAGGAAGAAAGGAAGAAATTATATACTCGTATAGTCAGCCAATATAGAATGTTGGCATAGTACTAGGCTGGCCCAAAAAGCGGACATCATGTTATTGGTACTGGCAGAAAAGATGTTGGATAGTTGTATCACGCCCGTACTGGGACAATACTGAAAAGTGGACGTCATATTTTGGTACTGGCCAAATATTAAAAAGGAATATTATTAGTACTGGCCTCGTACCCAAAAATGGAACTGAGTAATTATACCATATTCATACTAGTATTTAAAAACAGTAGTCATGTTTTGATATTGGCCCGCTATTGACACAGTACTAAAAAAAAAAACAGAATTATTGCAGTACCGGCTTTGTACACCAAATGGATACTGGGTACATGTACCACATCCATATTAGGACTGAAATAAAAAATGGGACGTCATATTGGTAATGGCCCAGTACCAATGGCCTAAGTGGAAAAACAAGAGATGTCACTAACGTGACATTTAAATAGCTCAATGGCAAGAGCAGTTGATCGAATATTCGGACAGTATTAATTTATTTTAAAATCGTACAACATTGCCAATGCCTACAACGCTTTGGAAAATGCTTACGTATGATTAGGACTGTATGAAGAGTATTTTATATTAATGTGAATTCCGAAATTTCGACCAGCATGTTACACTTTTCTCTCGGAGTACACTGTTCTTAGGCAGTTATTTATTTAAAAATCGTACAACATTGCCAATCCCTAAAACTCTTTGGAAAATACTTAGATATGTCCAGAACTATACGAAAAGTATTTTATATGAACGAGAACTCTGAGATTTCGACCAGCGTCTCACCTTTGCAGCTGCAAAGATATTTTCTTTGGAATATAAAAATTATTTAAATACTGAAAAAGTTATGTTTATTGCTAGAACTTTTTCTAGAACTCTTGTAAAACTTTAAATCTTTTGAAATCTTGCATCGAATGTGAAAGAAACATGTAAGGGCAAAGTAAGACGCAGCGTGATCCTAGCGTCCGAATCGATTTTTTCTGTTTTAATAAACAGAACTATGTGTTTAACTTATCAGAAACTCTAGAACTATTAAAAAGGAAGCCAGAACTCTTAATAGTTTGCGAATTTCCACGCAGTGAGACGCCAACTTCACACACACACAACATTTTCATGTTCGTTTTCTGACGGCGTATCTTGTATACGTATACACATATTTAAACATATATATACCTCTGTACCCCTACTTATATATACCTCTTTCTATTATCTGTGTATCTCTATTAAATCAACTGATGCCTAAATATTGATAAGAAAAATAAAAAAACAATATTTTTGTATTTGTAATATTGTGCATACACCTACCTCAACTTCGTTTCAAATAAATATTTATCATTTAAATAATGAAATAAATATATAAGAATATTTAAATAATGAAATAAATATATAAGAACGTAATTTTGCTTGATAAATATTAAATTAATGAGTGGCCCCCTTGATGCACTACTGAAAATACGGCATAAATAAGCAATACATCCTAAAGACTAACTAAGATCCGACCAATTATATCAGTCTCCCTTCATTTTCGTTCTTCAAGAAGTGCTTTCGTCTTTGGATGTATTTTGTGGAAATTATTATATTGAGTGCAAAAACAGAAGAAATCAGATAACGAAAAGAGGATCTAATGCGTTCTGCGGTCGGTATTCGATAAAAATGTCCAACGATCAAACGATTAAAGCTTGCTTAACGCGTATTTATGAGAACGAGAGAAGCCGAAGACATACGACAGAGCTTTCGCATGAAAACTAATCGTTGTGGCGACGGTGGCTATGTTGGCACTGCTGGCGAAATCAAATGTTTCTCATTATGCATGCCGCCCATTCGCACCGCTTCGGGGAAAGGGGGGAGGGGGGATACATATATATGTATAAAGTCCGCGAGGCGAAAATATATTCGCGGAAGTATCGAGGAGGAAAATTCAAGCGCTCAACTTTTTGGAGGAAGATGTTCCTTGAATTCGTTTCATCACGTCCTCATCGGTCTACTCAAAGGCAATCCCGTGAGCTTTTTTACGATTCTTATTTGAGGAACCGGGCCTCGCGCGCCGCCTTGTTGCGCTCGTCTCGATCCCCCCCCCCCCCC
>NW_014554751.1:130324-219985 GCF_001313825.1 Dinoponera quadriceps | reverse complement strand
CCCCCCCCCCTCTGCCCCTCTCTCTTTCTCTCTCGCCTCCTTCCTTATGCTAATTTCTTTATTGTTAACTCCGACAGAGAATCATGAACGAGTACTCGAGTGCAAATAATTGTGGCCGAGCAAAGAAACGGTGTAATCTCGTTTTCAACTTCATCTGACAAACCTTTCGAACTCTTTCGACGAAAAAAGAAAGATACAGAAGTTATTCCGGTGACACGGCCGATTTTGAATGGCTTGTGCGAGAGTCGTCACGATAAAAATATGCAAAAGGTTACAAGTGAAAATCCATAAATATCTTGAGCATTGTGAGCCGGTAACAAAGGCACGACGAAGAATGGAGAATTAACAATGAGATGGACGACGGTAATGAGTGTGAAGGAGCGAACGGCCGAAAGAGAGCTGGCGAGAACGAACAAGCGAACGGGCAAATTACTGTCTGACATTTACCGTTTTAGCATGAACATTTCGGGTAAACGATAATACGGAGGATACGATCGTTTCTTTGAAGTTTTCGCTTCGGGAAGACCGTTCTCGAGCTCGAATGCACATATTTGCATCTGGCTCGCGGTGCGCCATTCGTTCTCGTTCGTTCGTTCGTTAGTTCGCAGGAATTTTTTCACCGCTATGCGTTCACTGTACAATCTCGTCTGGTAAAGTATCGACACGTTCCTCTTCCCTTAAAATAATCTCCACGCGCGTTTTCCATCGATCCGCGACGTATCCGCGCCTTCGCGATCGAACGAACGTGTCCCGTTTTGCACGCGCGCCGATATATACACTACTACAAAGCGGGCGCGACGCGCAGCGTTAAACAATAGATGCAGCCACGTCGCGTTGCGTCACTATAAATGCACGGTAAATGACACACGTCGCTTCGGAACGCCCGGCGTACTCTCCCCGACATCGCGATGATATTTAATTTCCGCGCGTGGCATCGCGCGTTTGTATCGCATTCCGTGAATATCCGCGTTTAAGGGGGTCATCCCGTGTGACGGCTTCAAAAAATCGATTTTTTTTTGCATAAATCTAATCTAGAGCATGCATAGAATATACTGGCAAAGTAATTTTGGCAAAGGATTTTTTTAACTGGTGCCCATGATTTTTCGAAAACGGTTCAATGGATTTAAATAAAATGTTAATAGTACATTCAGCACATGTGTGGCTATCGTGGGAACTAAAATTTTTAAAAAATATTGAACCGTTTTCTGTCTGCATAAAAAAATAGTAAAAAATCATGCTATTTTGAGTTATAATTTTTAGAAGCAGGCGAAAAATTGAATTTTTAATATTTTCAAAAAATCCTAGTTCCCACGATAGCCATTTACCTATAGATTAAAATGCAATTTGATGTTTTGATTTCCGATAAACCAATCTGCCGGAATCGTGGGCACCGTTTGCCTGCTTTTTTTTACATGGGTGCCACTCCGGTGATATAACTCGCCATCGACGCCATATTTTTAAATAAAAAAATTTACACATATAGTTTAAGATGTAATAAATATATAGTAAAAATTTGGAAGCTCTGTATTTTTTCATTTCGCCGCAAAAAAAATGCAAAAAAAACCTTAAAACCTAAAAACGGTCGTCACACGGGATGACCCCCTTAAGGTAATTACAGCATAGAATGAATCTTTTAAGAATTCGTTAAAACTTGCACTATACACAGACTCGAATATAATCTAATTATTGACGCAATTAGAAGAACGATTGATTATTCGGAAACTGAGATATCCTGAGTCGAAATTTTAATCTCACTTTAAGTCTAACTTAGTTTTATATTAAATCTTCAGAGGTCTTCTACAATGCTCCTTTGATGCTACAAATGGAGAAGTTATTGTCGTCTTCTCGTGTTGAAAACTTAATGTAGAATTTAAAATTTCGACTCGGGAATTAAAGATAATACTTTTTATACGTAATATCGTGTGTATCTTCTTTCAATTTCACGCAAATGAATATCTATTACATAGATAATCGAATAAGATCATAGGAAAGTATTTTTTTCAGTAAATAACAAACTTATATAGGAACTCCAAAATATTGCCATTGAAAATCCAGCAATCTACGATACAACGATCGTAACAACGTGATCTCAGGTTACGTGCCTTCATCGTGGCGCGCCGATGCGAAAATTGTTTCGAAGCAACGCAGCATCGAAACGAAAATTTCCCAATTTTATGCGACATGTCTGACCGCGCGCACGACCGCATTTGCATGCACACGTCGGCGGTGCGTCGTCTGCGGCCACGACGAGAAAGCCCGACGGTCATGCTTTTAATTGAACGCACACTCGAGTAATTATAGCCGAGCGCTGTTTGTAGCTTTTCCCCACGCAAAGGTGCGAGAGAAAAAAATCTTGCTCGCTTGCTTCCCTGACAAGCGTCCGGGATTAGGTCATGAAAGTTGTAGCGAGCCTATATATGCGCGCATGGTGCGTTCCACTGGGTGTGGTCACACGTGTTGCGTGTCAGGGCCAATATCGTGCGACGTATGTACGAATGGTAAAAGGGAGCGTCGCTCGTTTCAATCGAAGTACAACGAATTCCGTGCAGACGAAAAATAAAAAAGAGAAAAAGAGAGAAGAGAGAGGGGTTGAAGTAAAAAACGAAATCGCTTATCGACGAACGAAACTGGTATTTAACGTGCGAACGGGATCTGTTCACACGAGTATCGTGTCGATCGGACAATCGTCGAATCGATACGACAAATTATCGGTCGATCGAGAACGACATAAAGCCGTTCGTCCGTGGCGTGTTCGAGCGAATTTTTTGTTTCACCCTCTCTCTCTCTCTCTTTCTTCCTCTTTATAGTCGTAGGAAACAGTCAATCGAGAGAGAGAGAAAGAGAGAGAACTGTCATGCAGTCGCTCGCCAAATTACTCTCGATCTCGACGCGACAAACAAAATGCTCGCAGACTACCCCGTCTCGCGTATCGATTGCAGCACGGGCACGATTGAAGGAACGAATCATGTTAGAAATTAAGGAACACTCGGCGCATCGTGTTGTCCGCAATTTCCTCGTGGACGCAAACGTTTCGGATATGTTTCGATGTTTGTCTGGAATGATTTACCGGCGGCGCGCGGCTACGGGGGGATGAGTTCTACGCGATTGCATTCGATAAAAGCGCAGGACGGGAAGCGAGATCTCTCTCTCTCTCTCTCTCTCTCTCTCTCTCTCTCTCTCTCTCTCTCCGTTTTCCGGCTCGAATCTTTCCAATTTATTTTCCGGGACGGGAAAGATTCTCGCACGGGTCGCGAATAACGGACAAACTGACGGATGGACGGGTCGGTGAGCGAAGGGAAACGAATGGTTTCAAACTATCGGTTTGCGTATTTGGATTTCATTTATATACCGGCAAAATATCCTGCCCGAAATATGCCCGATGTCACGAGCCACGCCGGTGCCGAAGATTAATCGTGTGTCCCGCGATGTGAAGACAGATAAATCTCTCTTATCGCGTTGCCGAGACGAGATGAATTCTCCAGCGGGATATCAGCGGTCCGCGCTGAGAAAATGGATCGGTTCTCCTGAACGGCGGAAATTATTTTTATCGTCGCGTTCTGCGTGGTTTGCCATAATTTAACGTGCCGTCGGAGTGTTCCATTGGATTCGCTCGCGCGTCCCATTTTGCAGTAACAATCGGGGGGATACATGGGTAATAGCACGAAAGTATGGCACACCTCTGCCGAAGTCAAAATCAATCCGGCACTCTTGCAAAACCATTCGGCTGGCGCGCGTCCCGTGTGCATTGCATGGCAAATTAGTTCGTTAGCCGAACTTCAGACCTGTCGAGAAATCTGGTGGTGTGGTGCGTCGTTCGGGCGCGTTGGGAGTTTCCTCGCATCAACCGGAGGGAGATTCCTTGCCAAATCATTCGAGCTCGCGGCAAATTGCAACAAGTTTAGCTATCGAAACTTTTGACAACGCGTGGCAGGAGACAATGTGATACGGGAAAGGGTCAGGCGCGTAGCGAATTAAAAAAAGCGAACACAGCGAAATATTTCTTATAACTTCGCGACGTAGGACTCCGTGATAAATATCATTATTGCAAAAATTTTTCTTGCGGATCCTTGCCAGAAAGCCAAAATATACACCGTCGGCTCGCGGACAGATTTATATATAAGGCCAAAGTGTGTATGTGTGAAATGCGAGGACAAAAACTCGCGCGTTTGCTATTTCCCAACTTTTGTTGGCAAAATTGTAAATAAATATGTAAGTTCTCGAAGAAAGAGCGAGTTTCGTCGTATCTCGGCAGATAATGAGGCGCTCTTGGACGTCGTGTTCACACAAATTATAACCCGGCTGAAAAAGTTAAAGTTATTAAAAAGTTACCCAGAATTTTCCGGATCATTATAACTTTCATCCCGAATTTCGGATCATTATAACTTTGGATTTTTTTTTGTTTTGTTTTTGCAATCCGAGATGCTGCAATATACGTGAACGTGTCGATTCGCTAAAGAATTTTTTAACGAAGGGCGTTGCGCGAATTTCGGCCGTTTCGTGAGCTATTATCGCGGCAACGCGTCGCGTTGCAAACCGCGGCTATCGTTTTTCAGTATGCTGTAGACGTAACTATCTGAACAATGCTCAACTAACAAGGTACGTACGCATCACCAAGCGCTACGCATAGTTTTCGCGAATTGAACCGGAGTGGCGCGACGCGTAACGACATCGACACATCAATCCACGACCACAAACGCGAATGACGGATACGAATTGAAATTTGAAAAGTTCGAAAAATAAATAGTTGCACGATATTTTAGTCGTCACCCAGACGGATAGTTTTCCAAGGCTAAGAAAGATGTGCAAAAAAACAGAGAAAAAGAGGAAAGGGGAGAGATAGAGAAAGAGAGGTTACTGATCGACTTACTCAACGTCGCATTGTTGGTACGAGACTGGTCCGTCTGCGATCTGAGCAACCGCAGTCGATTCAGCTTGCTCTGTTGCTGGTCCAATCTGTGCTTCAATCTGGCGAGTTTGTCCTGCTGTGCTGGCTCCTGAAACGATAAACAGCGGGTGAACGTGAGCGCTACACTGAAGCAATGTATATGGTCGATACGATGAATGAACGATAGACTAAGGAAACGAAATGCGAGAGTCAATGAAATTATCGCGAGTATCTTTGCGATTGAAGAAACGCTCGAATGTGCCGCTCGTTCATTCGCCAGTAAAAACGTTCTCTGAAAGTTTATAATACACAATGTGAAGATTCTAACGCGACCTCCTCCGGCAGGATGCAAGAAAACACGCGTGCGATCGGAATCTAATGATAATAGGAGCGCGATTTCCGCGCGTAGATGAGAATCGCGAAACTCCCGCGGTCCATAACGGAGGGAAGAAAGGAGGGAGAGAGGAAAGGGATGGAAGGTAAGGAGGGAGGGAGGGAGGGAGGGAGGGAGAGAGAGAGAGAGTTCCGATAGTTTAAACTGGAGAATGTGAAATACCATCGGCTATTGTTAGGAGTTTCCGTGGCAACTGCGGTGGAATATCGGGAAAAAGGAAAGCGGAAAGAAGAAACCGCGATATTGTGTCCTCGAAAAGGGACAAACACTCAGTAATGGCTTTCGGCACACGGGACGTGTCAACTTTACGCCCTCAAGATTCGCCGGGACATTTTTTATTCACCTCTCTCTCTCTCTCTCTCTCTCTCCCTCTTTCTCTCTCTCTCTCTCTCTCCGCTTTGATCGATATAATTCTCCGATGTCATACATAATAAATACGTAACGGGAGGGAACGATTGGCTACCGCGTTACACGCGTTCTTCTCACACGTGTAACGCGTCGTCGGATCTCACATGCAGGAATCGCAGAGGAACAGAGGAGGTGGAGAACAAGGAAGAAGGGGAGGAAGAGAGGATGACGATGAAAATGCAGTGGGATACAACGAGACTCACCTGTGCGCCTCGAAGCACAGCTAAGCGGGCCTCTCTCTGCTCCAGGAGGCGCCTTTGCTGAGCAATCTCCCGCTGTTGCCTGGCCGCCATGCTTTCAAGCTCGCTGAGCACCAGCACAGCACCACCCCCGCCCACTGCTAACTGAAATAAGATTAAGAGCCCGTAAGAATACGAACAGCGTAGTGTGCGTAGATAAAACGGCATCGACGAGAACGTGAAGGAGGAGCACGCGAGCAGGTACGAGTGATAACGCCGATACAAGCATCGAATCGCTGATTAATTATATCGCCGACATCGACTCTTCGATCAGATCCCATCGCTGTTTCCTGACCTTCCGTGGTGCTTCCGAGCTTTCGCCGTACTCGTCATGTGCACGGAATCAGGGGGCAACAGCTAAAAGTAGAAAGCGCGTGAGTCAAGCATTTTCTCGGCTCGCCAAAAATACACTCGAACATTGTGTTTCTCGACAAAAAATATAAAACGTAAAATATAAAAATTATAAAATATAATAGTCACGGAAAAATCGCGCACTTTGCAACGACGGATGCAAGACAAATCGCTGTCTTGGACTAAGGATACATAGATTTCGGATTTACCTATATAAATAAGCGATAAATCGGACGTAATGTCATCGAATGCTAGAATTGTTCTGTTCTTTTTAATTGAGTTGACTGCACTATCAAGAAATTTACATACCTTCTGCTCGAAAACGTACCTGAAATTGTTAAATAAAATATAAATTGATATTTAATCGAATAAATTTATTCTGTTCCCGTTGAAATAGTCCTCATTCTTTGCAACACACATGTGCCAACGTTTTACCCATTCTTCACTTTAAGCCGATAAAGATATTCAGCTCCTTCAACTCTCAATTTTCCTTCACAGCCTCCGTCGATTCAAAATACTTTCCACGAAGTAATAATTTGAATTTTTGGAACAGAAAAAGTCACAAAGAGCCAAGCATGGCGAGTACGGTGCTTGTGGAATGATATTTGTTGAGATTTTTGGCCAAAAAGTTGCATACTAACATCGATGTGTGAGATGGTGCATTATCGTGGTGCAAAATCCATCAATTGTCTTCCTATAAATCCATAGCAATCTCTCTTTCACTTATTCGCTGATTTTCAAACGTTAGTTTCTTCATTTTTTCAACATTTTCGTCGTTAGTTGATGTCGATGGACGTCTAGAACGAGGCAAATCTTCAACTACTTCACGACCTTGTTTGAATGCTTTATACCATTCATACGCCTATGTTTTTGAAAAGCAATTATTCCCATAGGCTTTCTTTAACCTTTTAAGTGTTTCAGTATAAGAAATTTCATTGAAAACATAAAATTTGAGATAAATTCCTTATTCTTGATTGATTTGTACTTTTGACATTGTAAAAATCACCGTAAATACTAAAGATCGACTAACATAAACAGCTGCCGTGAACAAACTAATTGACACATCGCACTGAGATTCCTCATGAAAGTACAGTGATGTCAACGTTAGCGGCAAAAAGAAATTTCAATATCGGTTCAACCGCTTCGTTTAAATAGACAATTCCGGATATTTTTTGAGCATAAGGCACACATTGAAGCGTTTGAAGCGCACGTACGAGATTCTGACGTTTCAATGTGCGTAAACTTCTTGAACTGGTGCAACCAGTTCAGCTAAAAAGAACAGCCCAAATGTCACATATGACTCAAAAAAGTATCGTTCCCACCAATCTCTTTATCGGGATCTTTCAATATAATAACAGACGAATTTTCGGTCGACTACCGTGACCTCGAATTTTTATAATGTATCCGCGCGCATGGAAAAGACATGGGTGATGCGGCACAACGCACCACGAAGCCTCCGACGGGGAAAGAGCGCGGGACCGACGTATGCGCGCTGCGTTCATGTCTCCTTTTTGTTTCATCTCGTGGTACCACCATCTGGAGAGGACCGAGCAGCCGACCGGCCGACGCGCCGCGCCACGTCCGATACCAGGTAGAATCCCAAGGTTGGCGTGTGGCCCTTCGAATTCCACTGCGACAAGGACTCCGCGTAACCTTCGTACGTCAATGAAAGTGCCGGACGACGACGACGACGACGGGACAGTCAACGACGGACAGCGCGAATCGAAGAGCGCCCGCAAATGTTGATCACATTCGTCCCCGGCACGTCGATCCGCCACCCTCTTTAAGGGAAGCCGAGAGTGTCAAGCCTTTTCTTTTATTACCTAGCCTCTTTTAATGCTGTCACCATTACTCAGCTATTTCTATACTCAGATACTCAAACTCGCGAATATTGGTCGACTGGGTAGTTGCTAGACAGTAGTGCTGTCAGTGTGTCATGTAATAGTGTAACTATTTCGATACTCGAGTATTTACACGGAAAAAAAGAATTAACTCCAACAGCCAAAAACTAACTGTCCATATAATACAATTGAAATTTAATTACCAGACCTAATTTTTATAGCAGTTAGGCTTATAGCTGGGAGCTAATTCTTATGACTATAGTAGTATATAGCTATGACTATAGTCGTACATGGAAAAAAAGAATTAGCTTTTACAATTAAAAACCAGGTCTAATAACTGAATTTCAGTTGTATTAAATGAATAACTAGTTTTTAGCTATGAAGACTATTTCTTTTTCTCCGTGCAAACCCGTGGATATCACTCGGGTACCCAAGTATACACATTAGCGGTTACTATCCAGATATCCGGACACCTATAATTCACGGATATTATCCCGGCAACTGAAAAGTAGTAACGGATAAATACACGAAAAAAGGAAGTAACTTCTACAGCTAAAAACTAGATCTGGTAACTAAATTTCAGTTGTATTATATGAACAGCTAATTGTTAGCTGTGGGAGCTAATTCTTTCTTTCCGTGTACTAAGAGAAATTATAATTATTTTTGGCCTCAACTATGCTCTTTTTATAATTTTAATCACAAAAAGTAGTAGCAACGTGCATGTGAGGTTATTATTACTGACACTATAGTAACATTTACTAGAAAATTGTTTCTCTCGATTACAAACTCTTTCACTATGATGATTATAATTACAAGCATCAAATATTTTTCTTTCAGTTACGAGTCTGTAATACATTCGTTTATTGTTTGTTATTGTTAGAAATATTAATAATCAAGTAACATCCGAGATAACATCCGAAGGACACAAGTATCCCCAGGTATTATCAAAAATACTCGGGTACCTGAGAAATAGAGGACCATCAAATTGATCTCTCTTTTTCTACTTCCAATTGGTAATTGAGACAAAGAGCGTTCCCGTTATTACACGTAACAAACAAAACAAGTCGATTCGTTTCTTCCATCACTCGAATCGTCGTGTCCAAGTTGAGCGAATCCAAAGTTGCGACGCTGCTTTCTCGCGTGCTTTACTTACATGTATACCACTGTATCTGTCCAGTGCGCGAGTGGTCTCGTAGTCGCGTTAGAACGAAAATATCGCGTTGCACGAGATCCACAAGACAATAACAACGCGAACGCGAGCGGATGATAATACAACTGCCTTCAAGCGCCGTTCCAGCTCTTGCTTTTTCACTCCGTGGTAACTCTCTCGCGTGACAGTTAATTGTTTCGAACCGGCTCGACCGCGCGGACTGCGATGGTAACGAAGCAACGCGTGTCTCGTCTCTCGTAGTTGGACGTATCGCTCACGAGCGAGCGAGCAGAGAAATGAAAAGCCATTTCCCGACGACTTGCCGATTCGCATTCAATTTCATTACCAGCAACACACCTGTTACTACGCGCGAACAGTGCAAGATATAGTAACTATGGGACCAGCAATTGTAATACCTTTCGACCTACAAAAACGATTCAGGTCGATTTACCGATTCGTTTCATTTGCATTTCGCATTTTGTGCCAGGCTGCAGTGGTGTTGACGCGAGACGCCGTTCTCTCGCGGTGATAAATCAGTTCGGTGAGAACGAGGATACTCAACGAAAATATAATCACAAGGGTATATGCGCGCGTGATCTGTCAAATCCTCAATTAATCCGAGCGGCCTCTCGAAAGGCACATTAAGAGGAATCAAGTAATCTACGATACCCGACGAAATACGTTTCCGTCGCGGACGAAATGGAGCAAGGGGGCGGAAAAGCCGGTGAAAAGAAGATGTTCTCTCTCATGGGAACACGTAAACCAAAAAGAAATTTCTCATAGAAGCGGATTCTTGTAGGGAGCGGATAATCCCCGGGGGATAATCCGCCTGTACGACCCCCCCTCCCCCTGCAAAATTAATTTCCAAGAGTCTGAAAACAGGTAGCGCGGAAAAGAAGCTGTAACGTAATCGGCAGTTTGTTCGCCTCCGAGGCTGCCGAAGCGAGCCTCTCCCACCTTTTTCTCCCTTTCTTTCTTTCTTTTCGTTCCGCGCGCATTCATTCGCGAAATGAATGCGAACGCGACTCATTTCTACGCGCACACGCGAAGGGAAGAGCTATTAACCTTCGAATATTAAAGGACGAACAGAATAGCTCACGTATAATTTATTTGTAATAATTTTTGCAGAACGAGACAGCTAACAAATGAACGACTGCGACTTCCTCCTCCGAGCAAAACCTCCTTCCTTTTTACAATACACGTGCGCTTTCGTAGCAACTGATTCAATTAGGATATCGAGAACGAATAAATATCTTGTCTGCATTTTATTCCTAGTAATTTCTGCGAGATGAAAGTCCAGCAATAAACAATCACAAGAGCTCTTCCTTCTCCTTCTGCTTTGTCTCATCCCATTCTTATTCTTTTTCCCTCTTTTTTCTTTTTCTTCCTTTTCAGTTAGATCTTACCTCGTTGCCCACTCGGTTGCCGCTGTTGCCGCATCCCGTCGTCTCCGCGGCGTCCGAAAGTTTTTCCTTCACTGAGAGTAGAGACTTAGACTTTCGCTTCGATTTTCCATGATGGAGCTTCACCGTCACGGTTTTCACCTCAAAGTTTTCCGGCGGATAGACGCACGCCAGCATCCTCGCCGCGGCATATACCGACACTAGCAAAACCCGCCCCCGACTTTGTTAGTTCGCTCTTGCGCGATTTATGTTAACGCAAAAAGCGACGTTCCCTAATCGAAACGACGACAATCACAACGAAGATGAAGACGATAGAATGATGACAGCGGCGGCTTTCGTATCACGTTCAAGTTCGATAATTCAATCCCATAACTGAAAGAGTAGATTCACGTTATAATTAACGATCAGCGAACGTTACATCGGTAATAACACGATGTTCGCTCAAAGAACAGTTATCATCTGCCTATTCCAATGCGCGTCCCACATTATTGCATTAAATTCATCGTGATATTATTCATTCGTTAATTGGGAAAGGAGAATTATTTAAATGGCAAAATTATACGCACACCGTATGATAATACGGTTTTGGCGATTCTTTTGCAAGGAAGCTCGTTGCAATGAAACGCGGCTTTTTCCAACGTCGGTATGATTTATATGTGCTTGAACGTAATGAAACACGTCTGAATGTAGCAATACATGTAGTCCGTAGCTTCTTATAATTGACCTCGTTACTTACCATCGTTCCCAGCGTGTGCCATTCATCGATTATTTGAATTATACTATACAGGCCGAATCTCGTTTAAAGTTAGTAGTACCTTGAATGACCATTCGACTTCTCGTCGCATCAAAGGGTAATTCGCAAAAAAGAGATCAGTGTTTCGAAAGGCAGGACGCATTTTGCACGAGATAGAATTTTGATGTCGCTCATTCGCGACGAGTTGCAGAGAACTAGCCTCTATTTTTCACGACGCTTTCGTGTCTCGTAAATGAAGGATAGCATTTACGAGCAATTGCACCGTTTAACTCATCGTGTAACCGTCATTCGTTGAACCTGGATAAAATCGATGACAAAATGAGACTAATGGCGGGTAGAACAGGTAATATTGATATTTATGGCTAGCGAGAATCGCGAAGCAGAGCAGAACCAGAACATGAAACGAAACACGAATGGTGGCGGTGCCATTGGCGGATTTATTAGAGCTTTAGGAGCTTTAAGCGGAATAATATTTAGGGATAGACGTCAACTATGAGAAGAAAAGGTGGATGCTTTATACGGCTAAGAAAATCGTGTGGGTACACAAGGCACCGCGCTTTCATCAAATGAAATTTCAATAATACGTACCCCGACGCATCCGGTAACAATTTTTTCTTGACAAGAATATCGAGGCAGATCAGTAATTGTCGCGACTTTCCACGTTTCCGGGAAAAAAATTTAATAGTTCGGTAATTCTTCAATTGAAACTCGTTACATGGAGAATAAAGCTTACGTCCACGTTCAAAATAAAATAAAATAAATAAATACACAATAAAATCCCGTTATTTCGTAGACGCAAATTTATTTCCCGATAAGACGTTCGCCTCCTGTCACCGTTGCAACTTGAAAACCACACGTACCTTCGTGCTGTCGAGGAAAATTGACCTCAAGGTAACCACCAAAGAGAACAGCTGTCACTCAATTGTGATTCGACAGAACTCTCAAAAGAACTTGCAGTTATTTCGGTCGCTTGTTATAGACTTTTATAGTCCGAGCGTTCTCTCCCGCCTTCCCTCTTTCCCCCCCCCCTCTCTCTCTCTCTCTCTCTCTCTCTCTCTCTCTCTCTCTCTCGATATTCATTCTCCTCGATATTCAACGTCAAATAATCCATAACTTTCTCGTTTTCTTGGTAAAGGGAGTGGGCCACTAGGCGCGGAATCGATATGAGGCCGGATTTATGGACCACCCGCAAAAGATGCGGGAATGAAAAATGAGCCGCGGGAAAGTAACGCTTGACTGTGCACGAAGAAAGTCGAAATCTTTTCGATATTACGATTTCGCGTCTCGTAAAGACTGGCGCTAAAGGGAAAAAGCGTCTCGACTCGGTTCGGCTCCGTCTCTTTGCGCCGCGCCTCCTCGCCTTCGTGACCCGATAATTCTCCGTCCTGGTTCGTAAAGTGGGAATAAAGCGCGATAATAGGCTATCTTAGGAGCCGAAAAATGAAGTTACGTTGACTTCGCTCTCCGTCTGAACTCGCCCCGAAATTTCGCGATAGACACCGTTAAAATTTCATCGCAATTGCTGCTGAAATTTAACTTTCTCAGTCGCGCTCTTCTGCTGAAATTTAACTTTCTCAGTCGCGCTCTTCTGCTGAAATTTAACTTTCTCAGTCGCACTCTTCTTTGAGATATATAGCTCACGCGTAAAGACAGGACCGAAAGAGATCCGACATTAAACATTTATTATTCCATTAAAAATCGTATAAGCAGCTTTTATCCTATTTCTCATGTTTACCATTCCTCCGGGTTTATTGATTCGAACGAATAGAATGTACCGTGTTGTTAAATTATGGAAGTATTTCCCGCTGTGCATTCTTTATTCTTATATTATACGAAATAAAATTTGCATATATATAGACTTTGCAATCCGAATACAAATATGGCGGAGCATTATGGAGATCTTCAAAGAACTCTCGCACAAGTCGCGGAGAATATGGTTCGAGAGTCAAGAATAACGACGCATTAACCGAGGCTGGCAGAAAAATAATGTATTACCAGATTAAGCATTGCTGATGCAAACTCTATTTTCATACGATCTCGCAATTAAGAATAACACACATCGGGCAACACATGTCGTTCTTATAACTTCGCCTGAATTCTGCATATTTCCAATTCTCACGTTTTCCGTCGTCGAGCACATAACCACACCGATATTTCGCTGTAAGTTTTACTAATAGCACAAACTATGCTAGAGAATGAGAAAAAAGAACAGCTGCATGCTCGTTTGCTTAAAAGGGGAGGAGAGAGTATGTTTTGATATAAACCGCGCAATATTTGCGTCCCCTGACGAGAATATTTATCGTCCAGTCAAGCTTGTAATTCCCAACAGAAATAACGAAACGTTGTTCTATATATGCATATACGAAGCATATTTTTTACTACGCAAATTCTAAAGTGCATTTTACATACAGAGCATATTTCGACGCGTACGCGGAACGTTTCACATGGCATACAAATACAAAGCCGATTTTCCGAGCGGCACTCCCCCTCCCGTCTCTCTCTCTCTCTCTCGCAGAGATTTATTAAAGCAACCAAATATTCCTTCCAAATATAAGCGACATCGTACGTAACGCCCGTCTTAGATTGATGGTTAAACGAGTTGCCACGTTCACGGCACAGCAGGGCAAAGCACGAGGCGGCGCGCGCGACGCAGCTCTGCTCAGCTCGACTCGGCTCGGCACGACAACTCGTATACAGGGCGACTAGAAGTGCATATCAATTTATGGAAATGAACGAACGCCTCACCGCGTGGCCGCGTCTCGTAGTCGCGCGTTGCCCGACGATGGTTTTACGCGACAGCGTGAGTTGATGGCTATCCAATTTGGCATGCAAAGCTCGGATAGCGAGGCACGCAAATTAGATTCCGAGCGTAATTCGCGCGAAATGCTGTCGAGCGGCGCTTTCCCGGGATGTGGGGGGAGGGGGCGGGGGGGGGCGGTCGAAATTTAAGTACAAACGCTGCGTAAGTTCAACTCCGGCGGTTTATCTCGCTTAATGAGAGATAGAGAGCGAGAGTGGATTACGCATAGAACCTGAAGCCGCCGCAGCAACTGGGGAATCGAGTCAGTTTCCATTTCATCAAGGGAAAATAATGAAATTACGTTTCTCGAGGATTTTGTGTTTCGCAAAAGCGTCATAGACTATTTACAAAAACGATCCTCCGGCGGCCCGAATGTCCGAGTGGATGAAAAGTTACTCGGTAACTCTGGGGATACCTCCACGTGTTTCATCGCGCGGATACCCTTGCTATCGGCACATGTCATGTACTTCCAACGGGAATTGGATTTTCGGTTGACAAATATTTGCGTAAAAATCGTGAAAAAAAAAACTTTTAACCCGAGAGCGTCCGGCGGAAAATTTATTTCACTACGATCGAAATAGCCGACTAATGGACTGTTATCTTATCAACGCGCGCATCGCGCCGCGGCAATTCGCTTCATCGTAACATCGCTTCGCTCATCGAACGGCTCGTATTCGAGCGCGGTGCGGAAACATCAGTTTTAGTATCTGACTCTCTCGCTATCTTTTTCACTTTAGTAAATGGGGAAGTTTATAGACTCGTTAAAATTACATACCGGCAGGAAAAAATCCGCCACTTGACTACTTTGATTATTGTGCATTCTCAAGTACCATAAATTGTTGTTTATGACACTTGAATCTGTTTTATTGTATCTTTCTCCTCCCCGCTCCTCTTATCGTTCCTCTCTCTTTCTCCTTTTTTGTTTTCTCGCTAAGTATTTCTTTAAAGAAGAACTTCTGCTTTAGTTTCTTTTCGCTCACATACGTACAAGAGGTTTCGTCACAAAATCGAGCAGATTCAACAGGTTTTTATCGGGCCTGATTATTATGCGGTACAGATGCGGCTTGCGACGTCGTAATCCGTCAATTTCCATGTCGCGGTAAAACAGCGGACGAATAAGATTAAAGTTAAAAAACACCTCGGGAAAAGTGCAGCCGCTGCGCGTAAATATCGCGCAAATATACGAGGCCAGTAAATAAGCGAGCAACTAGCACGCAACTCGCTTATATTTTCTATTGCACTCTGCTAAAAACAGCGGGCTTAAAAAGCGCCTTATTATTCGACTATTCTCTACCGCCATTGCGTAAGTACAAGGCTTAGTTCTATCTTCGATCCATATTTAACAAAGAAGAAAAGAAAAAGAAAGAGAAAGAGAGAGAGAGAGAGAGAGAGAGAGAGAGAAAAGAAGAAGAAAACATGAAGATCGCGTGTTAGGAAACTATGGTAAAAGCTTCGTTGTTGGTAAGCTCGTGCCTTTCTTTCCTCCGTCATTCTTATTCACATTACGCTATCAATTTTCTATTATCTCTCACTGAAGCTTTCCATAACTTTGACAATCTTCATTTTGTTAAAAACATCGATTTATGCCGGTTCAGATATAAGCTCTTCGATCCTGGGATTAGCGAGGACGATAAGCGAGTCAAAGGATAAGCTTCTCCTGTTCGTGAGAAACGCCAAAGATAACTGAATACCTTCGGTCGCGCACATATTTTATTCCCACGGAAATAAGCGGAAGACCGTTGATGCGAAACCGACACATTTCACGGTGCGACGATCTAATTACGCGACTAGACGTACACCGCACGTCCCGCCCCCCATCCCCCCCGCGGTAAGTTAGTAGAACGCAAGTAGAGTGTTAGTAGAGCGAATTGACGAGCGAACCAGTAAACGAGTTTTTAATTGAAAACGCAATTCGCGGCGTTAGCGGCTCGTCGTTACCCACATATCCCGTCGACGCGGAATGAATTAGACCGGCGCGCACGGACTCCTTCGAGCACCTTGATTGTCGAGCACGGAATTTACGATTCGTCGTCGTCTATTGCACGTGGAAGCCGTGGAAGCCGGGCGAACGAACAGCAATTCCACGACAGTGGGACACTTCTCCCAAGAACGTGCAGTTGCTGGCGACTGAGAGAAAGACTAAATAGGAAAATCAGATTCAACGACCGCAAGCTTGCGCCATTATCGTCATTTCGGTTTCTCCTCGAGAAGAAAAACCCGACGATTCGCAACGCCAAAATGCAGTGGCGGTGTTTTCCGCTCTTGACTTTAAAACGCTAATTTGCCTTGAATCAATTAAGATCGGAAGAGAACTCGAGTGGTGATTTAAGCTGTTAAAACAGCCGAGACACGAAGGCTTTGCGTATATTTTAAATTCTCCCGGGGAAAAATGTTCGCACGTTGATGATTTTAATCTCACGAGAGCCGCACAATCTGTTGCGTGCTATCTCCTGTGAAAATATTTTCGAAAAATATCGCATTTGTCCTCTCTAAATCGCAACACGACCGCCGGAACTTAGAGAAAAGTGCGTTGGGGGAAAAAATGCGGTTTAAAACTCGTGATGTACGTAACGCAGTTTCGCACAATATTTTCAAAATGTTGCCCGAGTCGTAAAACGCGTGTAAAAGCCGCGACGATAATGTTAGGGCAAGATGTCGAGGGTCTTTTCTATTACAAAGAAGATGTACGCAGCGCGGCCACACACACACACACACACGCGCGCGCGCGACAGAAAATACACGAAAACAATTTTTTCGGAATGTCAGACACTTGCGGCGCTTTAACGGACTCGAAGAAATTTTGCCCGCCGATATATAAAATGTACGAGAAAAAATAAAGTTTTGGCACGCGAGAAGTAAATTCGATATCATGTAAAACCGTCCGGCAACGCGACTTCTCCGCGGAAGATGCTCCGCAGAGAAACAAACTTGTCTCTATTTCCTGGCTCATCAAAGTTGTACGTATCGCGATTCAAAGTGTACTCCTCCGCAGACAGCAAACTCCGGAAGTATCATCTTCGAACGTGGCTGTGCGTCTCGATTCCGGTTTCTGCGAATATCGGTTCGCCTGTGAAATTCTGGCGTCTCATGGCGGAATACGCGAACAAGGATGCGATTTTAGAGCTTAATCCAATAACGGAGTTGCCAAAATGTCGAAAATTTCCGCTTCTCGAGCTGTTCGAGAAAATCCAGCGTTTCTTCCCCGCTTCCCTCCGACAAATTTTAGCACGCTTTCCGATAACAGGTTTTCGTGTTTTTCCTACTTTTTTGTTTTTACTTTTAATACCCAAGTTTGTTTCACAGTGAATACACTTATGCAAATACGAGATTTTAGTTTTCGAGCCGCTGGTATTTGATTCAACGTACAGGATCCGATTTGATACACTCGACAGTTCAATATTCAATAATGAATGGAGCACAGGACTCTGAACAGATAGCAATAATCTCCTGATTGCTTTAAAGGAGTATCAATAGTATAGTCGCGATGTGAGTACTCGTGCCTCTGATAATGACAAGTACTATTACACGAAGTAGCAGATAAGCAAAGATACGCTTTGTGCCGAATCGTGACTCCATCGATCTCGATAAAATTATGTAGATGATAAAATTATGTAGATGATCAGACAAGTTCTATGCATATTACATCGAACTTAACTAAATGTCTGCCGCATGGTACCACATTCGAACGAACGTAAATCAAAATTGAATGTGTGACAGTAGTTCAGGTTTATGTGTAGATTACGCAAATTACGTTTTGACGCATAATTTATATAAACACCTATTATAGAAGGATTTGGTGTAACAATAATTCAACTCTTTCTTTTGGAAAAATTACACAAAGCTGAGCGAATTGAATCAGAATCGAAATCAAAAGATTAGTACAATTAACATAAATTGCAAATATTAAATCAAAATTGTATTCAAATCGACAGAGAGAGAGAGAGAGAGAGAGAGAGAGAAATTTTTTAATTTAGATTTTCCAGGTCTTTTTTAAATATTACGATTGTCGTGCTGAATTTTTTGGAAGCTATTTTATACTTTCCTCGTTTTTTACATTGAAATTTTTATCACGAGGAATTAAATATAATCGAGAAAGTATATAACATTGTATTGCAAATATTTCAATATTTCAACGGCTACAAATAATTTGTTTATTCTAGTGCTGTTGGAAGTTTTAGTGTATGTGTATATATGTATGTGTGCACTGATATTATAAAAGGAAAAAATAAAAAAGACGGTATAAAATTGTTCTCTCGATTAGCTCCAAAAATATTGTAATTTTAAGTTCACTTCACGTAAGGACGAAAAGTAAAGAGGTCGCAAATAACATTAAATTAAATTAAATTATTTTATAGCTGAACGCTCAACCACTTCTCACATACGTCATATTTGTTTTTTACTTTCTCTTAGGATATATTACAAACGATATCAAATTCGAACGATTATAAATGTAATATAAACAAATACCCGAAAATTTATTTTCTCCCTCTTACACGGAAAAACATCTCAATTTCGTGTAATAGAATAGATATCAAACGAAAAGTTGGTCAGAAAACGATATCTCTGTTATGTCGATCGAAAAGATCTCTGTCTGAACATTCGGTTGCGTCAAAATTCAATTGAGTACTTAAGAACGATTGACTAAATAAAAAACTCTTATAAGAATCTTTTTGTTTCTACAATTGAGTTTTCGTCTTGTCCCCAGGTAACAGAAAGTCAGTTACATGAACTAAGTTTATACGAGTTCTTTTCCATGTAGATCTTTCTTTCCTCGATCACAGATACTCGAATCGTTCGAAGAGCACAGTTTTATGACTTACATTAGCGGGGAACATTACAACGAGCTTTCTCAATTTCCCGTTTCATTGAAACTAGACTTGTAAATAAATTTGAGCGCTCATATTATTCGAGCATTGGGGGAATCGCTTGGCGGCTCTAATAGCAACCTCTTTCCTGACGATAGTCCTCGCTGCAATTTCCCCTGTTGCAACTAGTGTTCCTACAACCCGTCACTTACTCGACAGCTAATGCGCTCATAAGAAGCCGGCGCGGAGAAGTCGGTGAACTTGAAATTCTAAATATAAATTCATTTCTAAAAGCGACGTCCGCGAGAAACGAAGTCGCGGGATCTGCGCTTCGCTGATGGGGAAAAAATGATCCGGCGAGCCCGAAGTTGGCGAACCGATGAATCATGGAACAGTATAACGTCCCATTGATATGGAGATTTTTATCAATACTCGACCGAAACGCGGCGGCCGAGCGAATCTCGAAAATCGCGGCCGAGTCGTTCGAGTGAATTCGCGAACTCGCGACCCCGCGAACCCGAACCGAATATCGATCGCAAAAGCGAGAGCGAGACGCAACGATCTACTCGCGAATATCTCGCGATCCGGGAATTGACCGTGATGGAACTGCGATAAAGTCTGTTTCGTCTGCCGAAGAAAGACGGAAGTAACGAAAAGACACGCGAGTCAGCCGCTTTCGTTCTTCGTGAAATGCACGGCGAAGCGCGGCAGATTAAACGCGAACTGTCAACTTTACGGAGTCAATTTGACAGAACGATCGGGAGAGAAGACGTCGCAAACACACAGTGCCGCGCTCGTCGACGAACTGCGTGGCCAAGGTGGCCGCACCGCCGCGAGTCGCGCCGCGAAGCGTCGCGCATCACACAACGCGCATCGCCCCAGCTGTCTCATTCGCGGTTCCGAAAACCCGGCGTTGCACTGCCGATAATTGTCCGATGCACGCGTTCGATACAAAATCCAGATTAGAAAATATAGAGGAAAAAAATCCGAAAGACAAAATTAATGAAATCTGCATGGAAAGAAAAGTACCATCACAGGTAAAAATTAACTTCCATAACTAAAAATTAGCTGGTCATATAATACAACTGAAATTTACTTAATTTAGCTTTCTTTTTGTCCCTGTGCCTAGTTTTTAGCTACCATAGTTTGATAACTAAATTTCAATTGTATTATATGGACAGTTCATTCCTCTCTGCTGTGTGCACCTTGAAAAAGAAGAAGAAAGTGTGCCTTTTTGCCCTTTTGGAAAAAAAGTTAGTTGAATTTACCAGACACGAATTGAACGTGTCTTGGTTGAAAGAAACAAAATTTTATATTCTTACGACCCAAATTCGGTCCTTCTAACCAGAAATTCTGCTTCCTTCAAACAAAACGCGTTTAATTCGTTAACTATCTGGTAAATTCAACTAATACTTTTTCCCGTGCGTTTTTGAATAGTTATAAAAGCCCTAGAATTTTTACACTTCCAAACGTGTATTCAACTGGTTAACTGCGTTAATTAATTAGCATTTAAGCGATCGCGTGAAATACAATTTATGATTTAACTCGGTGCGCTTTTGGGTCTCGACATGCCCACAAATTTCTCAAGTTTCGCAGCCGAATATCGAGGGCGAGAGACCGAAATGCTTCTCAGATAAGGGGAGAGACGATACCAAGTTAAATTAAAATAGATCAGCGCGTTCGCGGATCGTAAAAATCCGACGGTCTTACCGCAGTTATAACGTATAAAATTATAACGCACTCGTGGACGAAAGAGAACGGCGAGTTCGCGACAAAAACAAAAGGAAAAAAAGTGACAGCAGGATAATTCGAACCAGGAATAATCGGGCGAAAAGGTAAGTCGTTTGAGAAATGATACAATCTGTATTACGGCGGCAACGACGATCCGGAGGAGTTCCTTCGCGAGGAAAACGCGTTCCCGTTTTCGCACGTTAATTGCGAGAGCCTTTGTTGTTCGCGACACGAATATTTTTATTCGTGTGAAAGAATGCTCGCTTAACGGCACAATACGTGCGCGAGTTTTCCACGGGCCAGTAATGCAGATTAATTATCCGGTGCGACACACGATAAGCGTCTCTGGAAACGATATTCGATTAGTTAGTTCGGGGCGATGCTTTTTCCCCCTGTTCTGAGCTTATTACGAATTAATAATTAGTATTATACGCAATAGCTACGATAATTAATATAATATCAGGTGGTTAACAATTAATATTATACGACAGGACAAATAGTTATCATGCGTAGTACGTTAACAGTGTATTCAGGAAGAATTAATCGCCATTACACGCGAGCATGTCGCTTTTATATACAAATTAAAAATACAAATGTGCGTTCAATAGAGATTGAAAGAGTGCGCGTTATAACGCACTCTTTAATTAAAAGCGCGAAAAAAGTCCGCAGCGAAATTTAAATGTACATTATTCGCGAGATTTGGTGGTGAAATTCACATCCTTTACTTTTCAAGAATTGTGATGAAACTGAAAAGAACCGCCTCGCAAAAGCTCGATTTAACGGTGTTGGCTGACAAAAGACGAAATCTCCTTCCTTCCCGAACATTTGTCGGATTGCAATTCGCCGCAGCAACGTATATTTTTTTCGCCTACCGCGCGAGTATCGATCTGAAAGATACGAAACGAGTGAAAGGAAAGACGAGCTTGGTGTAAGCTATTCCCAAAGAGACACCGAACCAACTGAGCTATTTTAAGGAGGAAATTTTAAAACGGTGTAATGTAGACGTTGATCCGTAAGAAAGGTCGCGCGGCTAAAAACACGCGCATTTGCCGCAAGCTCGTTAATTATGCGCTCTTTACTTTCTCGCGGCAATTGGAGAGCGGCCGTGGCGGAGAGACAGAAAGTTCAGACGAAGAGTCCGGGACAGTAGGGCAGGACAGAGGCCAAGAACTTCTGAGTCCTCTCCAATTACGCGGTCTGAGAGCAGTGACGGATAATGCGTGTCCCGAACCCGAAAACGTCTAGAGTCAAAAGTGAAAAACAACTTCACATTTTTTCTTCTACTTTTTCCGCCGTGATCTTCAGTGGTGTCCTGACTAGTTAGTTTTCTGCAAATATGTGACAGTACACGGATAAATGAGAGGTACATTCGTACAAAGTATGTACGAATATTTTTCAGACACGTACACAATCTTTTTACGAATAAATGTTTCCCCATCGTTCTGTTTTTTCTTCCTTTCTGCATCAAGTGCTCGCGCTTTGTGCATCTATCGAAAAACACGTCTCTGCGTTCGACTCTGATACGCTCGTTCTGTTTCTCGTCCGTTTCGCGATACATCGTTGGTGTAAGTCCACGAAACAGAAATTAATACGCTTCTCTTCTCGCTGTAGTCGAAAGCGTATTTTGCGTAGTGCGTAGTGCGTAAATTTGAAGGCTCGCCTGTGCAAGTGGAAAGGAACGGCCAGTCCGGGGAGGAAAGTCGCGATATTTTCATGTATAGAAATGTAAACAATACGAGTTCGAAAGTAACAATAAGCATTTTATGACACGTGTGGGCATGATATTCATTTCAACGGTCAATATTTTCCCCGAAATTGAAATTGAACATCGCATTCTCAAATGATACACAGATTTGTAGAAATACCGTTTCCATGTTTTTTTTACATAGCCGTTTGCGAAATTGTACATTATTCATATGGAGAAACGTATTTATATTTGAGTTTCGATAAGTTTCGCGACGTTGAGCGTGTAACGCGCGGCTCGCATTATTTATCACAAATGGACTAGCTGGACGCGACTATGCGCGATCAAATCGTGAATGGAATAACTGCGAAGTGACGGCGAGTAAATCCCTTTCCGCGTGCCGATGAAAATGCCATAAAATATGCTCTGTTGCAGCTTATCCAGAATTAATACCTCTATTATCCTCTAACAATACCGCGAAAATCTCGTTGTTCTCCGGGGCTCGGAATTTTCGTGTGCAGAGTACTGAGCACGATCAACGCGCGGCCGATAAATCACAATTACGTGTAAAGAGTGAGATCTATCTCATCAACGTCGAGATGATTTACCGGCCCGTTGTATATCTTTCCGCAAAAGCGGTTTCATCGCGAAAACGTATTTCCAACAGCGGGAGAGCGTTGATCCCCCGTTTCAAATGTATAATCCAACATTTGCATGCGGCGCTTTCCTCATCCTCGTAGTTGTCGTTGTGACGAGCGCGCGTCCACGGCGCTTTTTGCACCTGCGTGAAACCGCAAGGACGCGGTAAAATCGAAATATGGATTACGTTCCGCCTGTGGTCCCCGTATTTCCAACCACGAGCGGCCGCTTTATCGGAAAACTCGGCCGTTGCCGCGGCTGTCGTCGAATATGCGCGTGGAATTGAACACGCGCCGCTTAATATAAGACACACTTTTATGCGTATTTCACGAGAGAGACGGTGGGAGGAGAGATCATTTCATCGCGCGACGATTAAAGCTTCCAATTTATTTTCACTCGTATGAATATTTTTTATCCGGATATGAGAGAGCGGGATATTCGCGGAGTAACGCCGCACGTCGAAAAATCGACCACTCAGCAGCGATACTGACGGAGAAAATCGTAAAAATCTCGACGAGGTCAACGGTTACGGCACGATCTTTCACGTATGTCCATATGTAACGGCTATTGGTGGAATCTCGTTTTACCATCGTCGAAACGTGAAGCGAGGACGCACGTCAGCGTCGAATAGAGCCGAACAGGTCCGCCTTATTTTTCTCGATACGGTACCGTACCGTACCGTGATCGGCAATGAGGCTTGCAAGATTCTTTCGCCGCCGGGTCTTACTTAATCGAAATCAGCGCGTAACAAGCCGGTCATTCAGATCCAACGCTCCTCCTCGCTCGCAGCTGAAGTGTCAGCAACGAGCGTTTTCCTGGCCTGGTCGTCTCCGTGATACAAAACAGGACCCTATATACTTCAGCCACATGAGACCAGCGACTGCTCGACTCGAAAGGGAGTGAGTAAGTGAGGAAATTTATCTCGCCTTGGGACCGTTCAGACGCTCGCTAAAAATACATACGTGTTTAAATATGCAGCTAGCTGAGCACTGAACAGCAACGTTTTTCAACGACCGTCACTTAATTCGAGTTAATAAAGATGTCCGGATGATTCTTTCGGTAATAATTAGTCGATTGAGGATATTTAATAAAGCGAGACATTCCTCGATATCATCGCCGTTATAGAGAATACTTCCACGTGTCTCGCCGTCGATAAAAGGATCAAACGACAGTTTCCCCCGCGTTCATGTCTGGATATCGAATGAAGTCCGGGACTTTCCATATGGATCGACCGCACCTATTAAGCGGAAACGCCCAATTACAGAGCAGCTTCGCTAATGTTAGCACTGATTTCTCCGCATCGAGGTTAAGTACAACAGCGGTATTCTCTACTGCATTAGCAATTTGTATCTCTAATTGAATCGGTCATTATAAAATGAATTGCGAAGAAACAAGATTCTCCGTCCGTGTATCTTTTCTCTGTGGATCCGGTATAATATTTATAGAAAAATATTAATTAAACTCTCTCCGTGAAGAAAGCACTCATTCGCGGGAAAGTTGATCTTCGCGTGAAATTAAAAATACAGGAAACTCCGCTCTAAATATACTTTCGTGAATTATAGATCGTCTCTCAAGCGGACTTGAGATACATCGAGAGAGGTGCGTCGCTAACGCAATACGAAACACTGTTACAACGTCGGTCTTTATTAAAAGTATACAAAGCGAAACACGAGTGAAGGCATTCGCTATTGCGCCGCAATGAACCGCGGACTCATTATTCAGCGCTTATCGAACAGGCTTGCGGTCGTCATAGAAACGTGACGACAACAACGGTAACGCGAAGCCTACTGGCAGCACGAGCCCGAAGTGTTTTCGATCTCGAGCGAAAGCGAGATATACACGTTTCGTGAAAATTTCAGAAAAGGCATTTCGGAACTTCGCCACGTCGACGGATATCGGAACGTCCGCCGAGTGACAACGAATGCGACATCAACATACTGTCGGCGCTCCGGAGATGCTATTGTTCGTTGCGTTCGATGAAATGCACCGACTGTTTCAGAACATACCTATCATGAGCGAGTTCGCCGACTAATTTTACGAATACATCAGGAGATCGATCATTTACAAATGATAACAGTGAAAGACTGTGAAAGACTCCGCAGAGAAAGTTTCTTGAGACCTAATTAAGATACAGTTCGATTTCCCAAAATAACGATGGGTTCTAATTGAGAAATCTACGCGGTTTCAAATTATAGCTTTAAAGTTAAAAAAAATATACTGTTTTCTTCTCAATTTTTCCACGAATTTCTTCGGTTTCTGTCATAAAGGTACAAAAATTCATTTAGAAAAATTCACGTGTGTTCGGTTAAAACCTGCTACACGTTCTTTTTTCCTTCAAGAAGATAAGAAATAGAGAAAATTTTCGGAATATGGGAAAAAAGATGATTTTTCCGTAAAACTTAAAAACTATATTTCTGGCTAAAAGTGTAATGTTTTAAACATACGATACATTCTAAGAAACAAACAAATCCTATTATCACCTCAATGTTTTCCCAAAGGTTTTTTTTGGGTTTTCACTTTACACTACGAGTGAATTGAACAAAATATATAAAACACTTTAAGTATATTAACACTTTACAAGACACACACACGTGCTATTAATCTCCTAATTTGATATTCGATCAATTGTTACTCAATCATGACGATGACAACTGTACGCCACAGCGCACAGTCAATCAGTATCGCGGAAAAGAGGCATCACCTCATGTTTGAGATAAGAATGGAATTTCCAATTAATATTGTAATTGGATAATCTATTTTAGGACAACTTTAAGTATTTTTATCGAAATCTATGCTGTATGTGAGAAAACCTGGAAAAGTTTCTATGTTGGACCTCGTAAAATCTTAATATTGCAAATGCAATTGAGACAATAAAATTTAACTACTCGTCTCAGGACGGGCTTTAATTTCATCGAATTTTATATCGAAGCTTATCGATACGGTTGAGCCATTCCGTATGTTCGATGAATAGGCGATACGTGCGGAAGTTGGGAAACGCGCCCTTTCATTCGGTAACCAGCCGATTGTTTTGTAACCTCTTTAGCTTAACGATACTTTTACACACGATTTTCGGCACGTTATTGCGGAAGAGACCCAGCCGAACCCGATAACGACGAACTATAATCGGCACCAAAATCCAGAGGCGAAGTCGCGAACGCTGCGGAGTCGCCCAAGTTTCATTAATTGCTAAAGTTCCGTAAAGCCGATTATGAAGAACAATATACCGTGCGGAGATAGTCGTTGTTATTGCCGAATAGTCACGACGCAGCTAGTTGGACGTCGAAAAATCATGACGTAACCCCTTGTGAACTTGCACGGCTCGTCAAAGAAATACAAGATTTCGTATCACGGCAGAATCGTTCTGTTGCTGGCGGCACGTGTGCTCTCGTGATAACCGTAATTACATTCTATACAAAGAAAAAGGTTTCTTTGAATTTAGTATACGTGTTTGTTTAACTTTTTTAATATAAACAACAAAATTTAATGTTAAACATTTTGTTTAAATTGAAATGTTGTTTCACTAGAATAAACTATGTTTTCTGATGGAAAAAGTGCTATTTAGAGGAAATTTAATATTTCGTTTTCAATAAAAAAAACTTATTTCATTAATTTCATTATATGAGCTATTTATTTTGAAAGTGGCCTAAGTCCACTTGTCAATTTTTTTTGGACTGTAGTAACGTATAAAACTTGAAGTTAGCTGTCATAAACAACATTTTGCGGTTAAGTATATTCAGAGTATACGATAATTTTTGACACATAAATTTTCGCAGTTATTTCAATAATTAAAAACATTACTTTGAAAGTTGTCTAAGTCCAATTCATTATTGGTAATGTCCGAAAGTGCGTCGTAGAAATGTCATTAAAGAAAAATAATTTACTGTTTGTTCCTCAAGATTATTATTATGTTATCAAAAAGTGCCGAAAAGGTAATAACTTTATTCTAAATGAAGTGAAACAAGAGGATTTTATATCAACAAGATTTTTGGAGGATGCCGTTTTTAAAAAAGTAAAGATTTCTAACGGAGAAATAATAAATTGGTTAAAAATATGCTGGATGCGTTTTTTGAGAAATGAACCATATAAAATTGTCTATAAGATATCAATGGATAAGAATGCAGAGTTTAAAATCTTGGATTTATTACCACATTGGAGTAAACCAAGAAAATTCGAAAATATTGTATTGACAACACTTTATAAAAATATAAGACGAATTACAATAGCAAAATACAAGGACATGATGGACTTACTACGATATATACCACCGGAGCACCATGGCTTCTTCAAATCCCTCCCGCATACATNAAATTGGTTAAAAATATGCTGGATGCGTTTTTTGAGAAATGAACCATATAAAATTGTCTATAAGATATCAATGGATAAGAATGCAGAGTTTAAAATCTTGGATTTATTACCACATTGGAGTAAACCAAGAAAATTCGAAAATATTGTATTGACAACACTTTATAAAAATATAAGACGAATTACAATAGCAAAATACAAGGACATGATGGACTTACTACGATATATACCACCGGAGCACCATGGCTTCTTCAAATCCCTCCCGCATACATAAAATGTAGATGAGCAGTAAATTGTTATGTAATTTATATAGTTAGAAGATTTCCTGAATTGCATAAATTGTGTTTTTGAAGTGTTACAAAAAAATATGAATTAAATTGAGTATTGTTTTTTCAATTTGAAGCGTTTTAAATTATGTCGAATGGACTTGGGCTCTTTCAAATTTTATAACAAATCTAGTTGTTAATTTTGAAAATGGCTCAACTCCATTTGTGGTAAGAAAACACATATTCACTTAATAATTGCTATTATTTTAATAGGAATTGTAAATTTAACTCTCTTAGATACACTTAAGCAGTGTGACACATTGGTATCTTCTACGTATATTTTTAATTTTATTGAAACGCAAACTCTTAAATATCTCAATTTAAATATAAATGGACTTAGGTCACTTTCAGAATAAACGGCTCATATATTAAATATTGTTCCATTGAAACAAAAAAAATTCTTTAGTATTTTTCTAATTATTAAATATTATTTTTCTAATATAATGTTATTATTTTTAAATAACTTGTTGCTTATGACAGCCATTATAATGTTTAGGAAAATACAAAAGAAATATGTTATTTGATGTAAAAATATTTATTATTTAAGAAACCATACAATCCTGTTTGTTGAATTAAATATATGTTTGCTCTATTCCAAGAGATAAATTTCTTTCAATCGAAGAAATATTAAATCTAAAGGAATCTTTTTTTCTGTCTATGAACGAAACAAAATTCCTCTTTCGTCGCTGAAGAAAAGGGGAAAAGTCAAAGTTTTACCGCATTGGTTCGCGACGACGTGTGAACGCGAATCCGACTCCCGCAATTTTATCTATTCGCGAGCCGATTATCCGCGAATCAATGTACCGAGCTTTCACGCCTCATGTGATCCCGCGTATCCTCGCGACGCCGATGCCGCGCAAATGCCGCCCGATCGATATAGGTGCGTTGCACTATTCGTCGTTACTCTATTATATCATCGGGCGCGTATTAGCGTCGACATTTTCGCGAGGCAACCCTTTTTGGCGCATTCGCTTACTAAGCGAAAGGGTATACGCATCGAATATATTACAATACATGCAGTACAGTGACTATCGCGGCGCGCCGCGAATTTATCGAACCGTGTGCGCGCCACGTCGCGCCTGGAACGGCGCGTTCGTTCGGCCGCGGGCGCAAACTGCGTGCCAAAACCGGAATAAATCCGAAACTCCGCAGATTACCGCTACTTCACGAAGCGAAACGGAAATCTGATAGACACACGCACCGCGCGCCACCGCGTACCCAGCGTGTAACACGATCTTCCAGCAGACGAAGTACCAGACTGTAACATGCGCTCTCTCTCTTTCTCTCCATCCGCCGATAATGCGAGTACATTAATAAGGGTTTTTCTTGTGAACAGCTCGCTTTTAATTTAGCTCTCATTAATTAACAGACTCTTATAATCGTGGCGAGACCGGCAAAATGAAAGAGATTTAAAGAGAGAGAGAGTGAAGGGAGAGGAAATCCGACCACTTCGAACGAGCAAGTGCCGATAAGCGCAACGAGAATGAGGTCTAACCGCGGCATCGAATAAAAGTTGAAACGTCACGAAGTGGAAGGGGTCATCGGGAGGCACTACCAACGAAACTTCTACAAGAACCGAAGGAAAGCAGCATTGATTCGTCGAAAGCCATCGATGGATATGCTAACGAGTGAGCGAACGAGTCAATGTTCGCGGGAGCAAAAGTTCGACGAGTTCGGCTCGTCCGACCGCACCACGTCGCGATCGAGAAAGAATGAAGTTTGCGGAGGACGCAATTACTTCGTGAGAATGTTTACCATAAGCCAAGAAGCGATGATGTGACCGCGTAATATGAGATAATGTGCCAGGCGAAAACTGACGTATCGAAAATAACGATTGTTTGAACGGCCACGGAAGCGACGTCGATAGGAACGAGACGTTCACGCTTGTGGCCGATTCATAACGTAAGAATCTGATTCCAGAGACTTCTTCAAGGTCCTTTAGCGCAGCCCAACATTTTAACTTTCTATCTCTTTATGTCTATCTCTTTCATGTTCACGTCTAAGACGTAAAAGTGGTACCTAAGTTTTCGGCATTGTAAGATTTGAAGCAAGTTCTCTGCATCCGTAATAGTTTTATATTTCACGATAGGTTATAGCAATAATTTCGCAGAATTAGTGATATTTCGAAAGTGTGGTATACTTCGTGAGGTATAATTTCTCGTGCATGCAGTGCCAGTGCTCGGATGCAAAAATTATTTAAAAATTGTTAAAGGCCGGAACTCTCGCTTAGCATTAGAAATACCAACATTTCTTAGTTACTAAAAGGACCAAACGGTCATTTTTTACTGCAAATAGAAATACTTAATATTTCACTAAACATTAACATATACATTTGTTAAAAAAATAAAGATTAATTAAATAATGGGGAGGAGAATAGAATATTTTTTCAATTAAGAAAAACCTGAAACACTGTTATAGTCATTCTTCACTTTGAAGAAGTGAAATAAAATGTTCACAAAATGTCGAACGCGGCACTAATTCGGAAGCCAAATAAATATTATATTTGATAAATATTCTATACGTAATTGATAAGTATTCTATATAGTGAGTAAAAGGTATAATAAGAATGTGTAATAAAAATATAATATGAGTAAAATATAGACAATTAGAATAAAATATTTGTTATTATTGATTTTATTATTTATATTTCAAAAATATATTTTAAAATATTAAATAATAATATCAATAGATAAATTTTTCCCGATACAAAGAATCAAGTTGAAAGCAATTGTGTCACTCGGTTACAATCAGCCACTGTGTTTGCAAGTCAATTAAACATCGTCAGCAACATGCGGACTTTGCCAATCGTAGAATATTTGAATCGTGCATTAGTTAATTGTTGCACATTAGTCAATTACAAAACAGTTGTTTTATTAAACCTGCTCCACGTAATATGGCAAATGTAGGCGAAATGTTGGCAATTATATTGATCGCATATATGTTGAGCGAATATAATATACGTGATAATACAACATACGTAATATAACATAACATAATATATATAACTTATATGGTCAATATAATTGTCAACGTTCGCCTACATTTGTTACATCGTAGCATAAAGGGCTTCATGCTTTCTATTAAACAATGTACCTGAATCTCCTCCGTAAATCTTTTCGGTGAAATATTACGTATTTAACAGCAGGCGGTTATTTTTAACCACTTGATACGTGTACGTAATCATATGAATTTCTTCAAAATAAAAGAAATAATTAGTGAAAAATCATAAAATTTTAGAATCCTATCTTTTATGCAAGAAATAGAATATTAATTTAAAACATAGAAAAAGTAAAAAATGATCACTCGGTACTTTTGGTATTAAACATATCAAGAACTCTTCTAAAACTATAACATTAAGTGATATAACGAAAAAATAAATGAGGGCAAAAGCACGAGTCTTATAGTGTTATAAAAACAATAACAAAGTGTTGAAAGTGATAAATAAGGCTCTTTATACAATAAAATTTTTATAATTTTCTTTTTTTCCATTGATAAGAATTCGAATAGGACGAAACGTCTGAACACTATGACTGTAATATAATAAAATTCTATTAAATTATTTCGGGAACATTATTTATTACTTTCAACACTTTATCGGTGTTTTTATGGCAACATAAGACTCATGCTTTTACCCTCATCGGTCCATTTCCTCTTTCATTGATTGTATAATTAAGGGCTTAGAAGAATCTACATTTATTTAAATAGTTTAAATGATTTCCTTTGGAGGTTGCTGTGTCGCGGGAAATTAGTATTTTCAAAGTGTCATTTTTTAAATTAATTTTGACTGAAACTATTGTTGTAACCTATTAGAAGCTGCAGAACTATACGTGCGCAAATAGAACTTGCGTCAAATGTTACGGTGTTAAAAGATGAGGTGCTAACTTCGCGCCGGCATGCACCTACTACTCGCATCTATCCTGCTCTCGCGTCGCCACTGTTCTGGTTTCGATTAAGTTCCGGACTTTGAGCAGGGTCAGGGTTGAACGCAGAGACGTACATGTCTAGAATAAATTTCAGCTCCTACGTGGTGGTAGAGATCCCTCCCTCTCGCCACGATGCACTTATTTCCGAAATGGCTCGTTGAGCCCATTGCGACTCGAATGGACTTTCAAATAGAATCGCGGGGTATTCCGGGAATTTCTATTGAAAAATGGAAATCAAGTAATAGTGTCGAGCGTTGCAAATAATATCCTAAGTTGCGACAAAAAATATTTTCGATTCCGCTATGATGAAGATACCATCAAAATAAAAAGTGGAGACGGAGTCAAATTGCGCAATGAACGGCGTCTCTGCAAGCATAAAATGTGAAATGCGGAATGCGTGCTTTTTCGCAGACCTCATTTAACCCTTTGCACTCGAGGGCTCCGGAGCGGAGCCATTTAAAATTTGTCTTCAAACTCTTCAAACTCAAATGCAAATAGCAAGAGCGGAATATCTTATACACAATAGTTTTTACGATTTGTTTTTGTCCTTATGTTATGAACTGAAAGTTATTTGCATTGTCTCCATAGCGGAGCCCTCGAGTTTGAAGACAAATTTTAAATGGCTCCGCTCCGAAGCCCTCGAGTGCAAAGGGTTAATATGTATTCGCGCGTTAATTCTTGTTTGGATCTTTTTCTCGAATGTATTGAGCAGAGGTCATTCTTTTAATTGCATTCTGTAATCTCGTTTCTATCGTATGATATATCTTCTCTTTGCGCAATTGCGATACTTGTGCTCTCGTTAGTGCACAATTTTTTTTTCATCACACACAGCGCGATTCGATTTCACATTGCGCCTGTGTAACGCCTGATCCTCAAGAAACGCGAGTTCGTTTCGCTCACAGTCCGAAGATATTATATTTTGCCGGCCAGCTTTTGTTCAAATTGGCCACCATTCTATCCGAACGCAGACTTCTTCGAGAAATTTCGTCGTTATGCGGATCACGCATCACGCCTCGTGCGACGATGCATTCGTATTTAGGCAAGAGAGCCGGACGCTTCGGGGTTTCGCAAATTGTTATTTCAGGGCCGCGCAAATCGACTGTCGTTCGTAAACATGGTAACAGTTTATTTATAGCAAACAAGTAATGACAACGAATAACAGGAGCGGAAGCTGTATGTACAAGGGTCACAGGCGCTTTGATTAAAGCGGATGCACCAAATCCAAATACAGTTTCGTAAATAGCAACCGAAATATAGAGAAATAGCGATTGAACCATATATCTAGGGTTCTTTCAAAGCTGGATAAAATAGTATCCGGATGACGAGTGTACTTTTCAAGCGCTCGCACAAGATTATATTTCCACTTTAAACTTTTTAAAATAACATTTAACGTGATATTCTCGGCTGCAAATATTTCGTTAAATTGAAGCATCTAACGCGCTTGTCGAAATATTTACCTGGATATTTTACACGTTGCTTATTAATTTTGTATTTAACCTCAGTTGTTCGACGTCGCTGCACATTCGTCGTGCCAAAATATATAAATTGGAATTGAGTACAACAGAATCACAAATAAATATTAGTAATAGTTTCAATTAAAACGTTCCCACCGCCGACCCCCGCCCCTGTCACGTTGCATGGCAAAGTGAATGAAAGGAGCTTTTGTCTTTTTTTCGACTCGCCTTCCCCGTTTCTCATCCTTTTACTCACAAAGCTTTAATTGTGTTCGCACGACCTCGGCCGAGTATATACATATATCGCACGGAGGTTTCATTTTGGTAAAATTATCTTGGGTGATTTTGAAGATCGTTTCATTTTAACCCTTTCAGAGTTTTCTGAGTTATTAAAGCAGCAGGCACCGTTATTTAACACACTAGTATTTCAAGAACTACAAAGAAACACGTTTCACACTCAAACATCCGTGGCTGGAAGATCGATCCGGTTATCAACGGACGAGTAACGCGTTGTTCGTCAAACGGGTCTATTACCCCAAATGTCCCCCCCCCTCCTCCTCGCATAGAACCCGCTTTATGTCCTCACGGTACATAAATCACAGGAACCGCGAACACCGTGCACGTTGCGGTCGCCACGAGATTTTACATTGTTAATTAAGTCCGGTGCCTATACGCGGTCACGCGGCGACCTGTGATTTATGCGCTACCAGCACAAATATATTGGAATCTGCACGTCCGGTCGTACTCAGAGCGTGAAAGCACAGATGCGGAGAGGCGACTACCGTATAACGTGAATTAAGCAAAGCGTAGTGAAGCATCAGTTGTGCACCCTTCTCTTTCTATCTACCGGTATTTCGCACAGAGGGAAGCCGTAAAAAAATATGATGGAGAGACACATTATTTTTACGTTGAAGAATTTTCCCACTCGCAATAGATTTACTTTATAGAGATCGAAATACGAGAAAATAGAAATTAATGCGATACCCATGTTCGTGCACGCACGCAAAATGGACACCATGTGGACCAATGTGATCCATGACTCTCTCTTTCTCTCTCTCTCTCTCTCTCTCTCTCTCTCTATCTATCTATCTATCTCTATCTCCATCTCTCTCCCTCTATCTATCTCTATCTCTATCTCTCAGTGTATGCTCGTTGCGACAGCACAAAAACCGCGTAAGTACGGATGTTTTTGTACATGAGCGAGTGATGTACCGCGGCTAAATCGCCGCGACGTAAAACTCACGACCGCGCGATAATGGTTTAGCATAGAAATGGCGCGAAATAAGCCGATGCTTGAATTTCGAGTGCTGATCGTACCGTCCTAATGGACGTTGGCGCCATATGGAAATCAACGGCACCTGATTTTTTCGCCGGGACGAGCGCGTACACGTCCAACGTGTCCGTCCCCGTTCGCCGTGTCAGATTGGCTCGTCGAATTGATTACCCGCGCGATATCGTAAGCGATTTATGGACACGTTTCTTTTCTGTCTCGTACATTTCACCGGTCGATAATTTATACGGCGATTACGAAGTTTTACCCCTCGCTGCCCCTTAATACGGCGCCCTTTAGGACACTTGATTAATAGCAGTGTCTCGAAAAAACCACACTCAAAACGTCGAAGATGTTTGCATTTTGTCAAACTCGTAACGTCATGTGCGGCAGTTGTGTGAGATACTAGGAAGAGAGAGAGAGAAAGAGAGGGAGAGAATGTAATTAATATATTTTATACTTTCCGCGCGCCCTTTTGCACGAGGCGCTCCCCTTAATTACGTCCACCTTTTACACCGGTTTCATCGTTGGTTAACTTTAATTTTAATTTAACTGGCCGCTTTTCCTTCTAGGACCTGCGTTAGAAAGAGAGAGGAAAAGGAAGAAGGAGAACCAATTAAGGCAAGATTTAACTGACGTTGGTTGGTAAACCGTAAATTTCTTATTTTCCATAATTTCCCTTCGATAATATTCCGCGATTTAATAACGACACGAAAGGATCGTAAGTCTGGTAAAACATAGAGGTCGAGCGAGAATAAAAATGACTTTCATTTCGATTCTAGCAGTGACGTTAATTAAAAATCAAAGTAAACCGTACAATTACAATAGCTTCGCGAGAAATTTACCGATTTTTCCAGTTGTGCATTTTAAAGAAAACATGTCAGCGGATTCCTATTCGATATCGAAATTTGCGAGAACACGCCCAAGCTTCCGACGGATCGTTTTATGAGATATGCAGTATCGAGCTAAAAATCGACTGTCGTTTCTCTCCCGTACATCGGGTAATCTGGTTAGAAACAAGATGATCGAACGGTTATCGGACGCGCGCGAGAACGCTACTACTACTTCCGACATTACGGACAAATCAATTCTCCGTCGAACGTTCCCGCCGCTGCTGGCGCGTACACGAACCGGAGAAAAGAGAATGAATATCGACGACGAACCCATAGTACGGAAATTGCACGACGAAAATGGAAGCTGACGAACGAACGACGGCGATAACGCGTGTACTGAAGACTACTCACGAGAGCGATGAGAGAGAAAGAGAGAGAAGGAGATGAAATTTTTTTGCGAGTTATTCGAATGTGAGAGATGTAACGGTGCGAGTAGGCGCATGAATTTCATTTTCCGCCTTGCGACCTTTCGGTTTATACATGTCGAGGCACACGTATATATTATATACTATATAAGCGCGCACGCGAAGGAGAAAGAGAGAGAGAGAGAGAGAACCAAGACGGAGTTCGATAAACTGTAATACTTTTTTATGTGCACGTTGTTTGCACATATTCGCAGCAATTGGACAGTCGACTGAAAGTCTGGAAATAATGAATATATCGATTCTGGGGTGTACGCGTATGACAATTTTTTCAGTATGAAGAAACAGCTTTCAGTTCAGCCAAATCACAAAAATCGTTTAAAAAATCCCCTGTTGAATTTTTCCCGACGGATAAACAATTACCGGATCTGATGCCGGAAAAATGATCAAATGCTTCCGGAAATTAGCATATATTTCTCCAGAGGATTTTTGGTCGCATACCGAGCGAAACCGCACAAAAAGCTTACAGTGTAAATCAGTGTAAAATGAGTATATGCAATTATATGCAGCTGACGTGAAAACAATGTAATCGCATGAAATCCGATATACTAGAACATTGTCACGGCCGTTGTATGTTGCGCATTTGCATATGTCCGCATTAATTAGAGAGCCGAGTATTATCCAGGAATAATATGAGGAAATACATCGAACGCTCGCGACTAACGCGGACAAATTTTTGAAGCGAAAAATACGCAAAATGGTTAAATTCGAAAAAATTTTGATAACGTATGTTGAAAATTCTGCAACATCTATTCTTCTTTTTCTCTCTCTCTCTTTCTTTTTCTCTATCGCTCTCTTTCACCTTTCCTCAATGTAACGAAACTAACTGACATTTTCAACCGCAACGCCTGATACTGCCACGAAATTTGCGGAAATCAAAGGGAGATCAATACGATTCTGCCTCCGGGTGGAAGCCGGAAAAACTGACGACTACCGAAGATCTACCACGACATGGCGCAACACTCTTATCGGCTCAGAAGGGCTTCAATCAAAAGGGTGATCGCGACGCAAAATGAAATAGGTCATTTTGCGTTTAAGACTCCACTCGGAGAACTAAGACTCTATTGCTGAAAGAGCGACGAAGACGCGAGTTTCTAGCTCGACTAGAGGATCGCGAGGTAAAATCGTGTCGCTCTTTTCTTCTTCCCATCCCCTATAAACCCGATTTCCTCTCTCTTTCATCCACCTCCTTTCCGTCTCTTTTTTTCTCTTTAGTCCCTGTCAATCTGCCTCTCTCTCTCTCTCTCTCTCTCTTTTCTCCCCCTCGCTCGCTCGCTCGCTCACGTTGCCTCTCGTTTCCGATACTTCCCTCGTATCCTTTCGATCCCTCACGGGTATACATCTCCGGTGGATTTTATCTCTCGTCGTGGGAGAAGGCGACGGATAGGTACAACCGCAAATGTGCCATTGTGGCCATCGTATCTTTCGAATGTCAACGACGCGCGACATGACAAGTGACCGAATTGGACGGCGAATACCTGGTTATTCAAAAAATACAATCATCGAGCGAAATTATTCGCGAACGTCTCCAGTTTAAATGGCCTAGACGAAAAAAAGTTCGCGTTACCGTGCGCGCGAATAAATTGGGTGAAAAAAAAATAAAGCGCGTGCATTGTTTTTTTCCTGCCTTTTCAATGGCTCGGTTCCGTTAGCGTGAGCGATTTCGACGATCGAATCGGCGATTATAACAAGATCGATACACCGAACGCGGATTACGCGTGGAAAGCAGGATGCTGCCCGCTTCCGGAAACAGGCGTTTGCACTTAGGTCTCTCGCGGTTCTTCCGTCCTTTCAGCATCGTTATTGTCTCGTCACGTTCTGCGTCGTATATACACACGTCACTCACGAAAGCCATCGCGAATTACCGTAGACATATTCAGCAGCCGCATTAACATATGTGACCGAATTCGCCCGCACAAAGAGAGAGAGAGAGGGGGGGGAGGAAGGGAGGGGGATTGAAGGCATCTTCACGTTGTCGTCGTATTGGACGATTGCAACAGGAGCATATATACGTGCCTTTGATGTTCCGCGTTGACATTTAGCGCATACCGTAGGCGAACGCACGAACGAATGCTTCGAGTTCGCATCCGCCCACCAATAAGCGACAAGTTGCAAGTATTTGTAACGCAATATCGAATTCCTGTGCATCTACGGATACGAATGTGGATTACTTCAAAACATCGTAGCGATAAGTTAACAATTTGAGTCTTTTTTTTGTTTAATTCGCGTGCTGCGAGAAGAGAGTGTAATCGTCAGAAATTTGCATTGTACGGATCGCGCAAATTATACGATAAGTGCCGGGTTGTACATCTCTTTCGATCGCAACTGTAACGTCCGTTTTCGAGTGACGTGTTAACGAATGCATTCCATCATGGTCGTACACGGTTCAAAATTGCACCCATGAAACGTCCAAATAACTTGGGATATGCTGACCGCGGGATAAACCGCTAGCAAATTCTATCATGCCATGTTAAAGTATTAGTTGAAATTACATCGAGCGTTATTTATTCAAGCTATTACTCAAGGTGTTACCGTTAAAATAGAAGAGGCTAATCTCTCAGCCGACGGTCGTCAACGAGGAATTTTTTTAATGCGGCTCAAACCGAATTTCAAATTCGCATCGAACGAAAGAAGAAACGCTCGCGTCGCTCGAATCGAAAACCAAATCCGATCGATCGTCCTAACGACATAACAGAGTATTACTCAGCGTTTTACTGGACGGATACTACTGTTCAATATTCCCGCATTATGGAATTAGTGTACACGTGTTTGGTCAGCGGTTTACCTCTCGATGCTCAACGCTCTCACGAGAAAGATCAACATGAGCGCTTAATACGTCCGGCAAATTCGGCAAATTCCACGAGAGAGCGCTTGTCTTAATTAAAGAGCAATATCGAGGATCTGGCACTGTCAGCATCCGTTATTATCCAACCCCTGATATTCGCGTTTTTCATCGACCGAGCTATTCGAGCAAGTTCGTTCGTTTGGAAGAAGGGATCGAGAGGGAAGTCGTTCACGCACAGATTCGACATGCTATCGACGAGAGTAAGAGGGAGAATGAAGCAGGGAGTGATAGATGAAGAATGTCATTAAAAACGTATTTGCTTATCTCATAGATGCGATACGGACGTGGGCGACCCCGCGCGGGTTTCTTATGATTTTACAATTTTTCTCTCTAACGCTGATAGAAGTTCTACATTCGCAATACCCGATCCCAAGTTATATCTGTTTAATAACATCTGCTTAATCTGTTTGATAAATTGCACTGGTCGTGCGCAAAATGAGAATTTCTCTGTCAGAGTTACCGCAAAAAGACACCGCCAAATGACACTACACGATCCTCTCGCAGCATTATTTTTATTTTCAGTATAATGAAATTTCTGATGGTGTCAACGCCCGTCTTTCTCTCGCCCTTGATTATTCAGAACACGGAAAACAACACAATTAATAATAATTAAATGGTATCCCGTCGGAACAATATTCGCTGATTCGTACTAATAAACTCAATCTTGCGCGCCGAAATTCCCCAACGGTTAAGCCCTCAGCTGTTCGCCGGTATAATGCCTGAAGGCAAAGCAGCGGTTATGCCGGGTGCATCCTTTGACTAGCTACCTATGAAGTACCAACGGCTATATTCGGAGCTGCATTCAACATCTCAGTGTTCTCATGTTCCAACAGCTAACGACAGAAAACGGAGATAACGCGTCATGCTTCTATATACTTCGCTTAGATGCGCTCGACGATGTAACGAAGGTGACGCTTTGTGCGAATTCGAAATTTCGGGCCGGAACGCGCTTTCTGCGAGACGCGACGCCTCGGGCGACACCGTCGTTGCACTTTTTTGTTAAACGACCAACAGACTTCTGCAATACCTCATGATCGAGCGCGACACGCGCAATGTGCCAACCGCGAAATGATGAAAGGCACTCTGCTCTCATTTAAGCGCGCTAACAAAACAAATGGCACGCGAGGCACAATTTATGGCGAATGAATTACGTTCGTATACACACGGATACAGATAAATCCGCTAATTAATGCCGCGCGCCGTTAATCGCGATTGGTTCATTCCCAACAAAAGATAGGAAATATAGAATAGGTCTGTGGCTCGAAACGTGTCGATTAGTATCGATTACACTTGTGTGTCCATTGGCAACACGATCCCGACGCCGTGAAATCGTACGAGGCGATAACGAAATCTAATTCTGCCGCGTGCTGCATAATGAATGGCAGCTAACGATTAACGGGCAACGATTGCTGCCGTCTATCTGTTGGACTATCTGCTCCCCGAGAACGCAGTTCGCCAGTTTCCTCGGCGATATATAATTAAACATCGATGTGTATTTACGTATTACTCGCGACGTGCGAACGATAATTGATTACTTTTATGATCTCTCGCCGATAATTAATTGATGCGGTGATCACAATTAATTATTAATCAGGTATTTATTAGGTATGCAGCGGGCAACATGCAGCGTTCTACAGCCGAACCTCTCCTGTATACTATCCGTCAATCCTCGTTTGCATGTAACAGAAGCGTACGTATAGAGGATCTATTTTATTAAGCCGCATCACGCGCATCATTCTCAGCGATGAGTTTAGTCCGCGAGAAAGTGGTGAAACGAGCTCCTGTGTTATAAGGTTAACAGAAAATCTTGGAAAGCAGGCGCGAGAAAAGTGGAAAAAAAATTTAATGCGAGACCACGCTGGCAAATTAGTCACATGTCTATGTGTTTTATCCAGTGGAAATTAGTAGTAGCCAATATCCGCATATCCCGCAAACGGTGTGCAAATGTTTTGGGTCAGCGGTTTGCCTCTCGTTGAATCGCAATTGAAGCGACATACGCCCGCATTACGAGCCGTGTGAAAGTGTGTGCGCGCCGACATGATGACGCCGACAAATTTAATGGAAAAATACAGAAACATTTGTATCGGCGAATTTTTCATTACCGTTCGCCGGATTGTATTTCATGAATTGACTAGTGACTAGTTCCTACAAACATACCATGTTTTTGACGCGGCGCACGAACCCCAGGCTTTAATTTTCAAAACTTGCATCAGCTATTGTAAAACGCGAACGTGAGTGAAATTTTACGAACGGATCTGCGAAAGAGGTCAATTAATCTCCCTCACGAAAAAGCTACAATGTCGAATTGGGGAACATGTCGCGATTAAAATATAAAATATATATTAAATATGAAAAATATATAATCGAGCTCTATATTTTTTATTTGCTATAATTCTTATAAGTGACGGCAATTTTACTTTAATCGAAAACCTAATAATGAACAATCGCTCGAACTTCTTCCACGCCTAAAAAGTTCTCCCTTTTATGATACACACCCTTTCTGCAATTCAATTCGAAGGGTTCGAACAGAAATTTGTCAAAGGCGGCATAGCGTGAAAGTTTAATAATAGAAGCTCTCCGCAATTCATTAAAATTGAAAAGCCGGGTAACTTTTAATGAGGAGAAAACCATCGCGCGGAATTTCAGTATGTACAAGATTGTGATGGTATTAATATAAGTTAACGGATACTGAACTCGTTATTAAATTAATATCTTATCCTTGAGCTACCGTTTCAATCACTCGTCTGTTACTTTGTGTATCGATTATGTATTATATATAAAGCCAATAGCAATACCGTATTATACGGTTGAGTGAAAGCACTTTGCGAATATCGCTTCCACCGAAATTACTACAGCGGAAAACGCAGATGCGAGAAATCACGCAAACGATCTAATTGGCTCTTCGCACGTTATTTTATCATGAATCAATTATAACAGTAATGTGATGTGCCGCGCCATGCATAGGAAAAGAGGAAGAGAAAGGAAGACGCTAAATTTCTCTTCGTTTTTCTGCCTGCTTTCCATACCTGATCGCTTTTCTCTGTGTTCCTCTCCTCCCTCTTTCTCTCTCTCTCTGTCTACTGAGTATTAACCTGGTAGCCTACTTTTCGACGCCAACAGCCCGAAGGCTTTCGAAAATAATTCGCACAGCCGTTTCGACGCGGCCGCTTTGGCGAGAGGCGCCAAAAGATAACGTTGATAAACGCCATAAAAGAATTTTGCCACGTCTGGTCACAACGGACATCTCGGGAAAATTATCACACGAAGACCACAAAGGCGAAACTTACGACGATTCAACGAGAGATTTTCCTCGAATAAACAAGTTAAGAGTGAAACTTTATTCTCTATTTTATTGTCCGTCGTTTCAGATAAAAATATTTAACACTTGTGACAACACATGTGACATCACAATTGTTATATGGAGAAGGTCCAGGTGATGTTTTTTTTTTTCAGGTGACTACCGTGAACACTAGAAAGTGAATATACGTTTTACGCGTGTGTACTTCACACATACAAACACACATATGATCGGTCCTTCCTCCTCTTAAAATCATTTGCGTGAAAAAGATTACGTGGTGGAATTATCTCACATTGTAATTTTGTTTGATTTTGACTTCGGCTCAATAGATTTCATCGGATCCTCTCTATGCGTTAAAGCCGAGAGCACGGGACGAGAGCAGAATCGAGTAAACCTGCGCACGTGTCCTCGGATTAATGTACGGCACACAAACATACACAAAACAAACGAAAACAGAAAATTATATTCAATTTGCTCACAACCTCGGCAGCGTTGCCGGAGCCCTCCCTCATGCCATCCCTGTCCGTGTGTCCTCCTGAAAAGATAAAATGCGTTTGATTATCGATGGAAGTACCACCTAATTTAACAGAACTCGCCGTAGCGTAAATATTTAATCTCATCGAATTGCATTTTTGGCCGATTAATTGAGATTCTTTCGCTTGGCGACTCTTCATTCTTTCTACAATGTACACCTGTTCAAAACTTGTAACGCTTTACTGAACCCACGGGCTTCTCGTGACTGTTTTTGAACCTGCGCGAAATTCGAACCGGTTTAACGTCGAGGAGGCACGGCTCGACGAGGACTCTGAACTCGACTCCGACTCTAAACTTCGTACATCAATGTATCCACGATACGTCAACGTGTGCTGTGCAAATCGGCGGATTGACGTTGCCATTTCGGTATGAGTCGGTACGACGCTTGTCGAGGCTATAATTTCACGCGTCACGCTTCAGCATAGTTACGCAACACAAAAACGCAGTACCAACGGCAATAAAAACGAGATTTTGCTTGTCCTTCCTCAAAGACACCGCGCGCAATTTTATTCTAAGCGCTACGTCAAAATTGTCCGAGTGTAAAACGATTCATCAACTCGGTACGTTGACTGTCTGGCGTAAAACATACCAATATTACGTTCCCCAGTTTCGATTAAACTGGTATTAATTTAACAGTGCAAAAACAACAAATGATAATTAGTTATGTACACAGCACAATTATACGTGACGTAAATATGTGACTACATCTAATTGTTTTGCGAACTGACTCCGGACAGACTCGAAACAAACTCCAGTCCCGACTCCAAGACGCCGCTTTTGATACACGACGTGAATCTCGGATTTGAACTTTAGAACTTATACTTGACTCCAAAGTGGCTCCACGCCAGTCCGGGAGAGCGGCTCTTCGGTGAATTCGCATCTTTAACTCGCGTTTTAAGCTCACGAACGAACGAACGAACGAAAATCGCAATGTTGGATATGTATGTTTCTCTCGACTGTGCCATGTTTGCGCGTTTTACATATAAAACGCTAGGACTTTGCGCATAAAAAAAGAATGATGGTGCAGAAGAAGCTATTGTGGAAAAGCGCGGGGAAAATGCAGCTGCGAAGAGAAAAAAGCCGTTAACCGCACGGTACTCCTAGTCGCGCGCTCCGCGCAAATATTCCGCATTTGGTCAAATCACCGGCAATAAGCGACAATCGGAAGAGCTGCTGATTGGAATTGCGAAACGATCGATTCCGCGGGCATAGAAATTTTTCCACCGGCTCCTTTTCCCGCGGATCACGCACAACGTCGGAAACGCGGAACAATTTCGTACGTTTCCTACAGCATCTATCAAATGCAAACGCAGCTAATAGAGACGAATGGATTCAGCCGGCCGAGATGCTAAGTCCCGTATGTTTTACGTTGCACTTTCCCCGAGCCCTTTTTGCCTTGCAAGTCGCTTTCTGCATAAAATGGAATAAGTCTGTAAAATTCAGGCTTTGTGCGTGGAACTGCGAGGAGAGCAGGAGGAAATTAGACGAAACGCAAAACGGGGACTCGAGAGCGGAATTGTGTGTTCCGCTACTACACCGCTTTCTCGCGAAAGTACGTTAACCGGAGAGCGTACCGGTGGCGAAATCGTCCGAATCGGCGATTCCCGGAGCATCGCGGATCACTATTGTAGCGCGTAAAATATCAACGCTCTATTATTGTTGTGAATTCCGAGTGCTGTCAAACACGTCGTTTCTTGCCGCGTATAAGAAACGTCAAACGCCGAGCGCTAAGCGTCCACAAACATTTATTTCGCGAGTAAATAAGACGGCGCGTGTTCAACAACAGCGATATTTGGCAATTACCGGTATAGTAGTCCCGATATAGTATATGAATTTATTCACGATTAAGCTGACGATTAAGCTCGTTATCGCGGCTAATCGATATTTAAATTCCAGCTCAAATTCGAAACGGAATTACATCGGTTTCGTCTCGTGTCTCGCTGCGGCCTGAACTCACCTTTTTTACGAATTGGCAAAATCTTGGCGATCCTCGAGGCGCCCGCGTAATCCAGATCTTGATCGAGGACTGACCCCGTCGATACGATATTCCGTTTTCCTCGCTCCGGCACCGTAACCGATCCTTACCGCTCTCCTTTTCCCGAGAGAAGGCTCTTTCTCTTTTTTTTTCTCTCTCTCTTTCTCTCTCTCTCTCTCCCCGGGTGTACGCCGATCCTAACCTCGCATTGCACACTGACACACACACTGACGATACACGACTCACCGAACACCGACGCGGGCGGAAATTCTCGCCGATTTCCACAACTTTGATGTACTCTTCTGTGGATTTCGGCACTTCCTCGCACAATCACTTACGCGCGACAGGCGAAAATCGTAAAATGCGGCATCGATCACGATCAATCCGACCTCTCTCGCCCGAGTTTGTGCCGCCTTCCGAAACTGCAGCGCTGTGGAGAACATCAAATCGGTAATCCAGGAACATACGACCGCATACTGTCAACCGGAACTCATTCCGGAATCGCGACGAATTTCAGTTTTCGATGTTACGCCGACTCGGAAAAACGTACGTCGCGTTGGTCATTGTCGTAGCGACCCACACTTTCGCGACGCTGAAAAAATCGCGGCAGCACCGCTGTGGTAAAGTTAGACGGAAGGGAATTCCGTCGAGGTTACAGCGAATTCGAAACGAAATTACGCGACGTTGTTCGATTCGCGTCGACGAACAAAGAAGCAAGCTCGCGTACTCTCTTCTCGCTTTCGGCACGTCCGTACGCGCGCGACTCTCCGCTCGCTCGCGCTCCTGCGCGCGCACGCGACAGAGAGAGAGGTTTTTGCTCCGAGATCGCGTACCTGTCACTGGTGAATTCGAACTTTCCACTAGGCTCGTACGCGCATTCGCGCGAGCGTTCGCGCACGTCCGGCGACGCCGAAAGGACGCCTCTCGCTCGCATAATCGTCGACCAGTCGCACGCGTATCGCCGCGATAACTTTACGGCTGTTCCGTTGCTCGGGATGGGACGTGTCAGGAAGGATGGCTTCTTTCTCAAAATCGTCCACACGGAGGCACGCCGTAGCGGCTACGGAGGGTTTTCTCCTGCAGTTATAACGGGAGAGACGAGAGAAGGAAAGACGGGGCGAAAGAGAAGAGGGGCAACACGGCCTCGGAGAAAGAGAGACAGAGCGCAGTACGAGGGGGACGACTTTTCAAAAATACCACGCACCGACCAATCGCGATACACGCATATGCGTACGACGATACCGAACAGCGAAAAGAGGACGGAAGAGAAGAATCGGAGCCGTTGCGTGCGCGCGCGAGCGTCTTGCTCCGATACATATATGTGCGTACGCACAGTAGCACACACACACGCGCGCGCATGCACACACACACCGACTCACGTGCGCGGTACACGTCGAGCTGAATGTCAAAGGCGCTGGCGCGCTCGCGCACGTACAAACACAACGCGCGAGCGCGCGCGCGCACACGCGATCGTGTCACCGCTGCCGCGTCTCTCGAGTTCTCGCTCGCGTTCGCGCACTACGACACAGCCACAACCACCGCCGATCCGGAATTGTCGCTGGTGCGCGCGCGCGCGCGCGCACCCTTTCAGATCTCGTCGATTTCCGAATTACGCGATCGACACGCGTCACCGGCGAAGAGCGTAACGTATCTTCGGGAGCTTCGAGCGATGACGTCCGGCCTAAAGTTGACGCGAGCGAGCGATCGACCAACCGACCGACCGGCCGAGGTAACTTAAACTGAACGCCAGCGCGCCTACGGTAAACGAGATTAAACCTTCGTGCCGGCGTAGCCACGGCATCGGCCAATCAACGCGCGGCTTTACGCCGGTCATCCAATCGACGTCCTAACCTGGCGAACAGTTGTTCCAGGTGCAGCCAGTAAGGCGCCATTGCGTTGGCACGTTACCTGCTTGGAGCGAGAAGAAAGAAAGGGGGGAGAGTGTGCGAGACGACGATAAGAAACTTGTGAGAGGGGAAGCGGGAGCGAGAGAGAAAGAGAAAGAGTGCGTTTGGAGAACGGCCGAATTACAGTTGACTCGAAAGAGAGAATCGTGTCGAGTATGGCGTTTGTTCAGGCGATTTCTTCGTGATGAAGGCGCCGTTTGCGCCGAAAATATCCGTCCATGTCTGGACGAAGGAATTCTGAGCACTGTACGTTTTTTCGATCGTCCAAGACGTCGATATCGGATCGACGTGGGTGTTCCGCTTTCTTCGCACAAATACGCGCGGGTATATGTTCGCGCACACGTACACGCACGCATATATGGTTGTCGGCTGCCTATCTCTTAACGTGCTCGGTGTTTAATCTGACAATACGTCGGAAAGAAAATGGGGATTGAATGAGAGCAGGTTGTGAGAAAGTAGACGCAACAATAAAAGGCAGAGAGAGAAAGAGAGATAGAGAGAGTGAGCGTGGATAGAGAGGGGACGGGGGAAAGGAAGAGAGAATTCATTTATCACGTACTTGGAATCATCTAACAAATGCAAAACTACCTCATGTACGAGATTACGCTGTATTATTTAATTGCACAAAACTTTATTTAATATCTTGAAGAATTTTTATCTCGTGAAATATAATAAAGATACTCGCGCGAAATGGCATGTGAATCATTCGATATATTTATGGTATATTTGACTCGATATATGTAATCGTCAGTTTCGTTGGAAATATCGTTAATTATTAATTAAAATCACACTGGGAAACATGCTACCGCGTATGCACGATAATATTGTGTATGTGAATATAAATATTATTTAATGAATAAATATTAATTTACCGAAACTGGCCAATTATTCCGTTTGTATCATATACTTTTCAGAACAGTCAAGTTAATTTGGTAAGTCTAATGAAAGAACGACAGAGGAAGGGGGAGAATCGAAATTTATTATTCCGGAATCAGCTTACGCGAGCAAGACATCGAAATCAATAATAGACGCACGGTGATACCTTTCAGTTTAGATTTAGACATTTTCAGATCGAAAGCATCGTGTCAAGATATTCGCGCATCGCGACTCGAAACTGTGTTTGACAGTTCGACAGCTGCGAGTGTTGCATTTATGATTGAAAAAAAATTAAATCGGATCGTAAGGTTGAAAAAGAAAACAAGCGCGCGAAATATAATATACGACGGATACAAGGTCGAATTAATCGACGGGTATAACATAATTTTAAATTTTTTCATCAACAGTCATGACGCAGAAATATCTCGATACCATGTATTAATAATAATGATAACACGGAAAGGAAAGATGAAGTAGAAAATTGTTACCTGCGACAGAAGAAACGATTAGGCCGCGGTCTGAACCCTCTACTGTTCGATATCTACTAAGCAGATAAGATCGAAGAGAATTAGATATCGAGTTGATACCGGGAGAAAAACTTATATACTTCGACTAAAATTTCAGATCAATAATACGGAGCACACATACAGAGAGACAGAGAGAGGATGGAAGAAAGATAAAGAAAGAAAACGTCGTCGAATGTCCACCCCGAATCGTTGCACGTAATTGCGCGTACGTTTATGTTTTGTACAATCAGAACCTAATCTTGTACGTTGTAACAGCTAGACGCTAAAAGTGTGCAAGAAAAAGAGAGAAAGATTCATTTAAGAAGTTGCAAGGTAACGCCGTTAGATCGACGCGGCGGCGGCGACGACGGACATACTTCCCGCAGCGATCGATCTTTTAAGTTTTACGGCTCGACAAGCGTAACTCGTTTCTTCGCGCTGTACTTTCGTAGACTCGATTCTGAAATCTTGCACGCTACGCCGATTCTGCAGCCGTGGCCGCACGACCCCACGTTCGTTCGACACGGAAGTCGCGACTCATTGTCGTTGACGTAATACGTACAATCGGGGTCTAATGAGGGTGAGAATCCAATGGGAATTGCTGAATTTGCTGAAAAGCTGCTAAGTTCGAAAGTAAACAGTCAAACGGGCCAAAGTTACTTGCATCTCATAACAAGCGCTTATAATAAGCCTGACAATTACTCGAATAATCGCGCACCCGCCGTTCGAGCGATTATTCGCTCTTCAATGAAAGAACATTATGTCCACAAGGCTGTTTAACTATTTTAACGGATATACATGGTATACCTCTGAAACACTCTGTGTAACTTCCAAACAATTATCCGCAAACATGAGACGCAATTGCAGTGGAAATACTAGCAGTATTGTTCCGGTGGGAAAGCTCGACAACAAAGTACAAATAATTGTAAAGTTTCCGCAATTTCTGAACGGAACATATATCAAGTCGTAATAAAAATTTGGACAGAGCGGAAAAAAATATCCCAGTTCCTTCGATTTAATTACTATCCTATGGTTGATGAGTTTATCGTTACGGTGAATCGCATACACAACATATTGCCCTCAATGTGTACAGATTTTTTTATATTTAATTTTAACGTAGTATCTAGAATAATTTGTATATAGGACATTTATTCTAGTTCCGAACATTTTTCATACATGCAGTAAGGCGAGTGCGCTTTGACGGTGCGCGCAATTATGAAGTCAAAAGCAAAGAAACTCGATAATACCACTGTAAAAAGGAAAGTACAGCATTTTTAACGATATAAGCACATTACGTGGCTTCCAGGTGTTTCTGTCCTATTTCAAACGCCGCGAGGGATGCTTCCTCGTTTCCTATACGAAAATTTTAACGTTGAGTACAATTGAAACGCGGACGACGACGAAAACTATGACGGCGACAACGAGGAGGAGAAGAATTCAGCGTAGATTCCTGTGTCTCGTTATTTTAAATTAGAGAGTTCATGTTCTCCAAGAACAAGTGCGTCGGTGGTATAGCGATACCTGTGTTATTCCTGTGTTTATCTCAACCTGTGCAGGAGTCGACGCACTGGCGCGCTTAAGAATTTATACAGAGGCGCGTGTATTCTACATGCCGTAGCGAACGAAATGTTCGTTTCAATATTTGTGAAATAAAGAATTTTTTTGTGAATTCAGCCGCGGCAAGGAAAAAAACCATAGAGAGGGAGAAAGAGAAAGAGAGAGAGAGATATTACACGTTAGAAGAATAACATTTTACTCTTCAGCTAATTGTAAGTAAACGATGTTAACGAAGAGGAAAAGGGAAAAAATAATCTCTGAGATGCACCAGAGAGATCAGAACGTCGCAATGTCTAACGGAGATTTATATCGTATCGAGGATTTGCGAACATTGATTATCCCCAGTCGGTAGGAGCGTCTTCCTGTTTCCCGAGGCGAATTCAAAACGATGATTGACATAGCGGCGTGTGGAATTTAATTGTAGCGACCAGTCGATTGCTCCTGCGAAGCCCCGCAACTCCTCGCTAATTGGATCTGACAGGGGGTCGGGCAGCAAATCGAATTAGCAGTTAGCTCAGTTATTTACCAGCATCAGACGATTCTCCGTGAGACACGTTCCGCTCAAGCGACTCTCTCTCTCTCTCTCTCTCTCTCTTTGCCTCTCGCTGCAGGACAGAAATTCTGTGGTGAAACGAGCCGCGGAATTGGTCGGCGAGAGCATTGTGCTGCATGTGTCGCGAAACGTGTCGTCCTTGTTCTCGCAACCGTCGCAACGGACACATCCTTAGGACATTTGCGGGATTAGATAGAGTCGGGCGTATCAAGAGATAAATAATTCACCCAAAGGATACGCGTTTCCATTCTCCGAGGCGAAAGTCTCGATACGGAACAGTTTCACGATTCAATTCCAAGTTCAATTGTAAAGTTGTTTCATATCCCGAGCGGATGCGAAGGATATCTACGAACAGCGCGTACTCAGCTCACAACTATCTGCTTGCGTTGAGCGCTGGATAGTTTCGCCGGAAATTAATTGAGAGTTGCAAAATGCGCCGTTTCCCGGACCGACGTAAATGAGAAGAAAATTCCGCAAACTTGTTCTCCGGGTAACCCACCCTCGCGTGAGGCGAGATTCGTGGTCGCTTCTGAGAATTCCATATGCATGGTATGCATTAGGAACGATTGTTTACAACTAAGAAATCGGAGCGTCAAGAAAACGCGCGAAGTACAAAAAACTTGAGCAAGTTGCGATTTCACTACGAAATTTCAAATTTCGTGCTATTTCGCCGATTGTGAAGACATTTTAACGGATAATCGATCATTGAAAAATGTTCAAAAATGTTCAAAATTATGTCAGCGACATAAATTCTTAAATAAATGCCGCTCGTATTCCTAGCGAAAGTAAAAGAAGTACCAACTAATCTGAATGACACTTAATTATGCGAATCGCGCGACAAAGACGGGGATTAGATATAGAAATCGCGCGGCCGCATTTTCGGTTAAAAGGCGGAGCCGGAGAAACTTCGACCGCGAAGAATAGTCGGAAATGTTCTGGGATTCTTCCCACGATGACGCGTAATTAAAATAACGAAAGACAACGGCTCTCACGTAATTCCCGAAGATCCATCTTTTCCTGTACTGCGTACATCAACGAGGATATTATGCCGCCATCTGTGCTTGACTTCGTATTTAAGGACGAATAAACAAAACAATAGAGAGATGATATTATTATTTAATATAATTATATAATTATTCTCAGAATCGCGAACATTAAGTAATATTATTTCATTTCTGTTCTAGATAGAATAACGCGCAAGGAGAATTTTTTTCGCAAGAGTCAAATAACGGTAGAGAATTTTGCACATCAGGCGGAGCATAAGGCTACAGAGAGTTGCGAGAGGTGCCTTTTAAATTTAGTGACAGTCATTCGTCTGGGCGCAAAGCGGAGATATGTGTAACGTATACTGCTCAGATAAGCTCGTCGCCAGAACAAATGTGAGTGCAGGCAGGTTGTATCGCAGAATAGAACTGGTCGGTATAGCGTCTGCGACTCGGTACATTTAACACATTGCCTTATATCGCGCTCGCTTATCACACGCGGCGGCAACGAGGAATGATATCAGTTTGGTCAAATCAAAATAATAGCCATGTGGACAGACTTTATACTTATTTAACATCTGCCATTATTGATCACATATGTGCATTCAAGAGAGAAAGAAAGAGAGAGAGAGAGAGAGGGAGGGAAGGAAGGAGAGATTACATATTACAGCGCTGCCTTTTGAATGTAACTCAAATATGAGAACGAAATTTTCGAATTGGACAAGAAAAGCGAGCCGAATAAATAAACTGAGAATTTGTTGAAAATAAATATCGAGAAATTATCTTTGGGCTTACTTTTTTATTTTCCAAAACTTGATCCCGTGGAACTTTAACGGAATAAATATTCGCTCTATGTTCTAGGCGTAAATAACTTATGATTAATTTTATTCCTTCAGACACTTTAAAGTGAAATAAAATAAATTTAATTTTAATAAGGAAACAAATTTTTCGTTAATTTTACTTTCACACAATTTTTCATACATCAATATAATTTTATTTTGTATGAGTCTAGGTATTTTGCGGAGCAGATGTCGACACCAACAGGGTAGTCAATTAATAGATAACTAGTGTCGTTAAAAACACACCACTAGATCGCGCTAAATGTCAAGAAAGAATAAAGCTCATTTTACGAGAAAGTTGTATGCGCTATAAAATGGGTGCTTTCCATTTAGTGACACAAACCAACACAAGCATCATCCTATTTTTGTTATTCGTAAAATATAGAATAAGGATAAAATAATGCTTGTGTCGATTTGTATCTCTAAATAAAGAATATTTATAATTGGGTTCATACACAGTTTCAATACGATTTAAACACTTTTTTTTCAATGCAATTCGAAATGCAACAATGTCCAACAAGAAAATTCATGGTAAATGTTTACTTTAACCCTCTCACCTTAAATTTGGATAAGAATACATTCAATCGATTTGTTTTTGCATAAATAGAAAAATTTGATAAAAAGAAAGCTAATTGTTAAAATCGATGACTGTTTAGGTTAGAAAACCTGTCATATCGACAAGATGTGGGCACACGTCATGCATGCGTCGTGATTGAAAGTGCGCAAAATTTGAATTGTCCACCGCTTTCAGATATACTGACAATACTGAAAATATATAATTAATATATAATAATATAGACTTAAATATAATAAAATGTATGATATAAATGGAGAGTTCTATCCACCCTACAGAAGGGTTGCATCCGGAAGATATAACCTAACTCAAACCCAATTTTTAATGGTTATCTTTTCAATATCTACTTAGTAAGCCAAAAATTCAATAGATATGTTGGTTTATCTATTCAATTTTCTTTTTATTAAATAGATGAGTCTATAATATACTAAAAATAATGATTATTGGAAAGATTAGCAAGACCTCTACGCAAGGTAGAACGTATTATGAATCACAAGCAAATACATCACAGCATGTGCTAGAATATATCTATATTCATTTATCATTGAAATTCAAGTGATGTATTATAAGTACACATAACTTTCAAATTTGCGCATTTTTTATATACGTATGTGATCACAAAATATGCGCATATGGCTACGGAGCATGCTCATATCGCTATTCTAGTAGCACATTTCATCGGTATGTTAGATTTTCTAACCTACATACTTGTCAACTTTAACAATTTTAATATTTCGCTTCGCTGGGCAGAGCGACACTTTTTTCTGTCATTTATCAAACTACCACGTAAAGTTTCGAGTTATTAAAGAAAATAGGCGGAGCAGCGCGCGCGATGCGGTAGGTGAAACACATAGAAAGAAAGATATCTTCGACCGTGCGCGCGATCGTGACGAACCACGGTTCGCCACGTTCCTCCGCGGGATTTGTGTTTCTTCGCGTCGCTCTGTCTCGTAGCTTCGGACGGAAGAACGCCATGATTGGCAAATATCACGGCAATAACGCGCGTACAATTGAAGATATTTCTTTCAATGTGTTCGGCCTACTGCATCGCGCGCGTTGGTTCGCTTATTTTCTTTAATAACTTGAAACTTTACGTGGTAGTTCAAAAAATGACTTCGACCATTGGTCTGTTCTTTATAGTTGCGCTGCTGAACTAGTGCAATAAATTAGAGTGAGACAAATATATGTTTTCTCACTTCAACTTTTGCATCAGTTCAGCAGTATAGTTATAAAGAACAGAGAACTAGAATTGAGCGATACAATATCGATACATAGGGCAATAAGGATTTCTCCGCAAATTGTGGAGAAAAACCTTATTTTTCTGGGGGAAAAGCCTATTTCTCTATACATCAATACCGTATCGCCAAACTCTAAAGAGCACATGTTTATCTACTCGACCTGTGGTCCATTTTATAATTTTCGGACGCATTACACGGGACACCCTATATATTTATTTCGTTCTAAAGAAAGGAAATAAATCTAGTTCGGTAAAAGGAACTAAGGTTTTACCCAACTACACGACAAATTATTACGCGCCAACAACTATATACAATTCATATATGTCATCATCATCAATGGAGCTACAGCTCAAGTAGGACCTAGGTCTACCTCTCTCGCATGTAACGCGCACGCAGATTACACACATGCATATAGGACTTACAGTTTAAACGCTGGTTTCGAACGGCAAATTTTCGAAGATTGATTTTTCCATGAATACTCATGGTGGTTTGTCAGACAATCGAAGAGAAGCTACGACAAGCGCATGAAGATTTTTTGGTTCTATGGGGAAATCAAATCCGAGATCTCTACTAGCGTAGCAGACTGGTGCGCCATCTACCATGTCACGCTTGCGCTTATCTCATATATGTATATTACTATGGGTGTGTTCGGAAAACGCTATTAGCGCTATAAACGTAAATACTAATGCTGTTCGTGAGACAAATAACGCGAAAACGAAAGCAAGCTCCACGAACAGCATTAGCGTAACGTTAGCATTTAGTCTGTTCTTTTAGCTGCACTGCTGAACTGATTCAATAAGTTAGAATGAGACAAGTATATTTTGTCTAACTTATTTCACCAGTTCAGCAGTGCAGCTAAAAAGAACAGACTAATTACTGCGTTATTATCATACTAAAGCTTTATTTCTACGCAACTGTCCATTACGTACGAGAATAATAATAAAATAATAAATACGATGTACTCGTATTGTATGATATTCATGTACAAGAACTATGACATACAATGTTGTGCAGTTCTGGGTGTTCACGGAACTTGCAAACGCTAATGCTACCATTACCTCGGAAGGAATAGCGTTTGTAGCGCGTAGTAAAGACGTAACACACTACCACTAGTGACGTCATGACTGCGTTTGTTAGCACTATCTTTTAGCTCCGCGAACGGTCTTTAGCAATAAATAGCGCTGATAGCGTCTTTCCGAACGCACCCTATATAGCTAACGCAGCAGTTTTCCTGTAAGTGGGAGTAAACTCCACACTGAAGGATAGAAGATGGACGGTTATTGACTCTATAAGAAAGTATGAGAGAAGATCTGTTTAATAATCGTGAATGCACAAGCGTAGTGACAAAATGTAAACAGATTTATTAAAGGAACTGAGTAATTGATAATTAATAAGAAAAATAAATATTTGTATTATCGTGACAGAGTCCTCATATTATACGAACAGATGGTAAACATAAGCTTACAAATTTACATTATTAGTTTTCATTATAGCGTCTGCTCAATCGTATTGGTTTAGACCATGATGGAAGGACAAATGTTACGCATGCGCTTTACAACAAATTGAACAGTGATAAAGACAGACGAACATTGCCCGCACCGTAGTTGCGGTTTCGCTCCGAACTCCATTAGCCATATAATAGTGTTACATATATGATACAATTTTTTCATGGAACAGAACTAACCTAAAATAATACTGTCACATGTTGTCTCACTATAAATAAAAGGAAAAACAAGATTACGTTTTGCCATTTATTGCGTGTACCAACAATGGAAGAATTAATTAATAAAAATCAAGAAAATACTTTAAGCCACTATTTAAATAACCTAAGAATATTAAAGCAAAATGGCACTTTGGATATCGATGAAAATTGTACCCAGCACTCTTTGAAATGGCGAAATACTTTGGAATATTATGTTTTAGAAACGTATGTCGGACATTACAGCGAAGAGGTAAAAAATTAAATACGGTAATTATTTAGTTTAGCTACACCAGCACAAATATCGATGAAATTACGCTTATTCGACGCGTTTTTGCACGAAACGAAAGAATCTGGCAGAAAAAAGTGTTGCTCTGTTCCGCGAATCGTCAAAGTTGACGACTTGATAGATTAGGAAACTTATCATAACGATGAAATGTTGTTGTTATGGGCATGTTTCGTGATATTAAATCATGGTATTAAATAAATATGAGTACTAACTAAATCTTCGCCTTACTAAAGTGTGTGCGATAAGTTAGTTACTAATTACTTACTATATTAAAATGTAAAAACAGTGAAAATTAGCAAAGGTCCTTATACAAGGTATGTTGTTAATTAATAATTTACTTATTTAAAATATTGTTATCTGAATTTATAATTACCATTATTTTTTATATTAGTTTCTATTTAGATATACCTTGTGTAGGGATCTATGCTAATCTTCACTGTTTCAATTTTAGTATAAGATAGACTCATCACACATACTTTAGTAAGATGAAATATTTCAATTTCAAGAACAAAATAAAAACTAAATATATAATATTTAAATATAAATTAGGTAATTATTTAATTTAGCTACATCAGCACAAATATCGATGAAATTATAATAATGTATAGTCTTAACAGTAATTATTTATATTTTTTATAAATTTTTATATATTTTTATATATTTTTTTATAAATATTTATTACTAGATATTTTTATATAATATTTTACAAATAATACTCATTATTAAAATATATATTAGGAAAACATTAAAATTAAGTAGTAAAGAAATCATTTGGCATATTTTTCTATCACATAGTGTAGATTAAAGACGCTGGCACTCTTGGTAGAGTCAAGAAAAAGTACATTAGGATTTACTTCCAAGGAACTTGATATGATTTTATTATTTCTAAAATACAATCTTTGTGAGAAGATGGAATATATACCCTTTATTAAAAAAGTAAGAAAAAAATATCTCTTACTCAAACAAACGAGAAAAAAATAACTCTTATTAAAAAATTTAAATTTAATTCTATTTTTATTTTTTATAGGCCTTAAAACGATTAAGGGATAGCTTAGCTGTGATGCGAAGACGATGGACACAACAAGAAAAAATGAGAAATCATCACAAAAAACAAAATATTACTTCTGAAGCATGTGAAAATGCTTTATTTTATCAAATGTCTGAACAAATTGAATGTAATATAAAGGATTATACTACATTTTTTATAAATCTACGTGAAATTTGTGTGAACAATCTGTATCCAGATGCAACATACCATCGTAGACGTTCCAGCTTACAGATACTTTTGCTTATGCAAGAATTCCTTTACAATGAATTTAAAGATATTGAATGGAGGAAGGAACAAGTAGAAACAATATTCCAATGTTTACTACTAGACACGTACGAACCCAACAAAGAAATGGCATATCAATTGTTAAAATATGTGAATCCAATACTTTTAAACTTACATTCAAAGTCACAAGTTCAACTAATAATTAAAGTTGCACTTGAATTAGGCAACAGTATACGACCTATTGACAGTATTACAGCTGCATACATGTTAAAAATATCTATGCTATCTCCTGTTATAAAAAACGTTCTCTGTGACTATTATAATATAGATGATAATGTTACAGAGGCAATGATATTACAGCTAGTCTTGCTATTGTACAGAAAATTACAAGTGTGTAGATACGTAATATTATTATTATTATTTTAACATTATTGAAATTATATGTTTACAATGTTTGTGTAAAATGTGTGTAGAATATATTGCTTTATTTCTTTTCAGGAGGCATTAGCTTTAGCAAAACAGAACATTGGAATGGTAATTGTTAAGTGTTCCCTGTATGGATACCTGTTTTGCATAAGAAGTTTGCTTTCCGACTATAACTTAAGGTATAAAAGATAACTTGTTAAGCTATTAATTTTTGTAAAATTCTAATGTATTGCTTTACTTTTAGGGATGCGGGAATGGACAAATTATGGCAAGATACTGTGGCAAATATTATTTTATTATGCTTCGAATTAAATCACACCGTTTCTGTAGTAATAAATAATTCCTCGCCAGAAGGCCATTTACCAATGGACTTGGAAACATTAAATTTCGACAATGATACATCATTTCCCGGAAAAGAGATTATAACACCGCAGATGGTGTTACTTTGTTCTTGGCGTACGGTCAAAGAAGTTAGTCACTTGTTCGGTTTATTCGCCACCAAAGCGTCAATACAAACGAATGAATTTAAGAATGGACTGCTCACGGAGGAACAAGTAAGATAATCCATATGTATATGTGAGATACACCTTCATGATTTAATCGTGATATTTTATCGATTGTGTGTTAACAGTTTGAACAAATAATGAGACATCTTGTCTCATTATTATGCGAAACGAAGCACAGAGGTGCGTTTGAGCAAGTGTATGTGGGTTTCCATCAACTATGTACGCGCTTATGGCAATTGGCAAATAGAACTTTAAATATACTTCCTATACGATGCTTGCACGACACATTAATAGGCATCACAGGATTAATGCCAGGATATTCCAAATTATGCGCGACAAGAAGAAGCGCGGGTGTTCCGTTTTTGATACAGGTACTAAAAAATGAAGGATAAAATCGTATTGCATAAAAAAAAATTTGGCAAGTTATTATCTTATTTTTACTTTTGAAATTTATAGGCAGTACTGTCCTCGGCACTAAAGAACGGTGACTATCCCAAGAAACATTTCTTTCACTCAGTTATGAAAATCTTGTTACAATTTACAAAGCTTGAAGATACTGTTAATTTATGGCAAAAAATAAAATGCATAATGTACGAAAACTCAATATTTTCCTGCTATAAGCATTTAATGGAGCCGAGAATGGAGAACGAATACTATGATCGGGAAGTTAAACCTGATGTTACCGAGATAAAGATTCATTCCATGAATATCCTTAGAGCCTTATTTAGACACTCTCAGCTTGGTGACATAGTTAAGAATTACATCGCGGATGGTTTAGTAGTGGCATTTAAAAATTACGATGGTAGAACGTGGGCGGTAAGTTGCTATATTATTCTCGTATAAAAGCTACAGATATCCTAATTAATATATATTTAACTCTGTTCACGCAAAGAATAATTTTAAAATATAAACTTCGACCAATAATTTTTAATCGGAATACAGGAACGTAACGCAGCCACGTTGTTATTTAGTGCGCTTATAGTTCGAATATTTGGTGTTCAAAGAACTAAGGATCACATTAATCTGACGACGTGCAACACGATGACAGGGAGATTATTTTTCGAAAGGTATCCCAGTCTCCTGCCTTTTATCCTGGAGGAATTGCGAACTTTCATATCGACCAATGATACTATGATCAAGTCGAACGTGCAAGCTATTTTGTTGTTACTGTCACGATTATACATTAATAATTTCCATGAAACTGATAACGCTTGGAAGGTGTTTATGAACTATTCAATCTTGAAATTTATTTTAATTCTCTCTCAGAAACAGAATAACGTGACGACGTGTGTGTTTCCAGACAGATGAATTGCGTAATTTGGTATCACAATGCGCTAAAAGTCCCGTACATCAAACACGCGAGCTCGCAGCTAGAGCATTGGTACCGTTATTAACTGAAAGTACAGTCTATGGTACTTTGACAAATTTGCTTCAATTGGTTTTACAAACAATTCAAGATGTTCGAGATTTTCGAGCCTCGGCGAACCAAATTCACGGCTACCTGCTGCAGGCAAGTGTGACAAAATTTGCCAATTACTACATTGATTTAAGCATTAAGATAGCTACAAAAACTATATGTAAAAATAATAATTAAAAATTGAGTACAGAAAGTTATATCATTAAGACTATTTAAGATATTAAAAAATGAAATATGACCTGTATTCATTCAGTCATTAAAAATTAATTCCTAATTTGTTAATTTTGTAGATACTTAAAATCTTATGGAAATTCCCGTCCGACAAAGAACTACTTAAACCTTATGAAGTCATAGATCTCTTAACTATATTGCAATGTATATTAAATTACTTGAAGAGAAGACCCGATGGGTTCAATCGTTTTCCGATAGCTACCATATACGTCGATATCCTTCATGAATTATATAGAGCAGAGAAAGACATGTGAGATAATTTTTTCATCATAACTATGAGTTGTTTTTATCTATGAGTTAAGCATGAATGAGCAAATTTATCTAAACCATATTTTTATATGTCTTTAGAATCGATGATTGCAAAATGAAGGATATATTGCATACTCTTCAGCAGTGTTTAACAGAAAAGGATTTATCAAAGCCAGGGCAACCGTGGCCAGGCGAGCAGTTGTACAAAATATCCGTAATCAGACTCATGCTGTGCGTCGGAAAATATTCAAATTTCTTGCAAATAGTACATAATGGACAGAGTAAAATGTTCGAGATATATTCAAAACTCTTGATCACGCCGGAAGCCGAAATACAAAGCATTGCTTGGAGCACCGTTTCCGAAGTCTTAACAAGAGAACAAGAAAGTAAACAAAGAAATTTACTAGGCAATTACGCTATTCATGTAGCTGTCGATTTCACCAAAAATTTATACAAACATAATCCCGATGTGCAAGACGCACTTTTCGATTTCTTGTACAATTGCCTAATGAATGCGGATGAATGGTTTATCACTGATGCTTTTTATAAAAGACGTGAAATTTGCATCTTAGTGTTGCAGAAAATACATTCGCATAACGCGAACAATGTTTATTTGCAACGTGTTAATTATTTACGGTTGCTTGGGAAATGCATGGCAACACTGATTCACAAATTAACGGTTTGCTCATTTTTATACTTTTGTTTTTCTTTGCTCTGCGTAAATATATTTGTGTAATATATGTTGACGTTTATATTTTAAGGATAAAAAGCTCGAAATGGAATATAAAGAGGATATCTACAGAAAAGTCTGCGACAGCAATTGGATTGGTTCGTTGTGCAAAGATTTCAGATTGTCGGTTTTTGATATACTCTATGATCTTTTTAATGAAGGCGACATTAATGCCGAGCGATGCCGTATGCTTGTTAATTATTATAATTTAATAGAGTTTGATCAAAATAACAGTGCAATAATAAAAAGACTTTTTACAGAACCCGTGTTGGATTGGTGGACAATGATATTACAATTATTAGTCGATGATAATATGGATATACGACGCGAAGCATGCAAACTGATCTGCAATATTGAACCATCCAATGAATTGGAGTGTATAGAGAAAATGTTACCGGTATTCTTTCGGAAATTCAACGATATAATTGCTGACAAGTGTCCCGAAATAGCCATCAGTGCTTTCTTTTGCTGGAGTGTGTCGTTATTAGGAGATACAGATTACGAAATGGATGAAACTGATGTAAGCGTTATAGATGAGATAAGCTAGTAGATGTCACAAAACATATCTTATAAATATCTCAAGAAAAATTTCAAGTTTATATTTTCTAAAATAATATAATAGTCCTGCGAGGGGGAAAGTTAGATTGCAAAAATATTTTTATGTCAAAGACATTCTATAATTATTTTCATTATAAAGTTTTTTTTCAAAAAAACAGATGATGTTAAAACTGATAAAGCAAGATGCAATAGAAAAAATTAAAATTCCGTTATTAAAATTATGATATTAAAATTTACCACCAGGTCTTCAACAAATGCAGAAATTACGATGTCTTTGAGCCCGTAAGAATATCAGAAATGTGCTATGATTTGACAAAGTCAGTTGTACAACGGTATTCTATTGATAGCACACTACCACTGGATATTGTGAAATGGATAAATTACCGTTTAGATGTTAATTTTGCTACACTATCCTTCAAAGATATTGTACGCAGTTACATGAGCAACGTGCCGACAATCGAAAAAGAATTGGTTGAAATTTTAGATCCAACATACAGAGATAAGTTGCTACAAGTTTTGGCATGCCAAAAGTATGCGGCGTTGTAACGCCGAACTTCGTCACTTTGTTACATAATTGTACTTAATTGTATATATATTGTATATATATATACATATTATTATAATATTAATAAATATATAAACTTGACAATATATTCTCACAAAAGCATTAACTGTACCCGACGTTGATATCGTAAAAAATATATTGTAAGACAATTTCGCATGGACAGATTTCGAAAACAATACTGAAAGAAATATAAAATATACTTACCGATCCTTCCTTCGGCGGTATGAAAAAGTAGAACGCTGCGATTTAAGCTCCAACTGCCACAACGTGATGAAAACCGGAAATTTCAATTCGTCCTTTGGATGATTCATTTTGTGAGATACTTGCTTCTGACGGCCTTTTAACGATATCTTCCATGATACTATGCACGAAAATTTCTTCCGGCATTTCCGACGATATTTTACGCAACGCGTCGAAGACGCAAAAAGATAATCATTTGAACTTCAAACCACTATTACGTGACAATGATGCGATTCCTCACTCGGTAAGTTCTGCGACATGTCGCTTTCAATAATTTCCTTATGTTTTGCCACACATAATAAACACACGAAACTCACTTTCGACAAACTCGATGATTTCGAGCACGATACTTCTTCGACGTATCAGAAATGTAAGAGGAAACAATTTGAATTCTGAGCTGTATATGTAATGTATGCGTAATACTTCAGCAATCCCGCTTACTTCCTTCTCAAGATATGTTTCCGGCGACTACTTAACGAACACGCGAAACTCTCGGCATTCTTGGTCAATAATAATCTACACGCGAAACCGCACGAGGCGAGTTGACAACTCGAGAAATGCGGAACGGGTGCTCCAACACGTCGCGTCACGATTCGTTCATAACTGAATATGTGATCTGTTCTTTATAGCTGAACTGGTTGCACTAGTTCAACAAATTTACATACACATCGACACGTACGAAACATACGTAAAAGATTCTCACGGTGTGCATAAATTTCTTGAACTAGTGCAATCAGTTCAACTATAAAGAACAGAGGCCAATGAACACACATCACAGTAATTGAGTTTCGAAATATAGAAACTCTCGATACAACTGTCCAATTACAATATTGTTGACTCATTTCTCTTGAAACATCGTTCAAATAACGATCACATGACCGTGCCGCTCGCGGCAGCTTCGCATAGTTTCGCGGCAGTTCGAACTCTGGTCGTGTCCGCTCCGTACCCGTTGTATCTTTTCACCTGTCAAAAATGAATTCTGCGCGCAAATGAGTGTCGGTAGAGTCGGTTCGAGTGATGGATGATTGTTTTAGCGCATAAATCGGTCTATGCAAGTCAGATTATACGATACGCGTACCCAGTGTTCATCGCGTTGCCGTTGAAAAGATGGAGTAGTGCTAATGAAGTGCGGTATACGGTTGTTTCTTCTATTTGACGAAATAAGTGAGGTAAGTTTGTAGTTTTAGGCCTGTTTTCTGTTCTTGAACTAGAGCTACACAGAAACTTTGTTCTTTCTCTTCAACGCTATGTTGTATATGTCGCAGGGAAATGATGAAAATGGAGATTTGATCAAATCCCTAAGGCAGATGATCAATTCACGAAATCATCCTACCCGTGATTTGATCATCTACCTTAGGGATTTGATCAAATCTCCATTTTTATCATCTCCCTGCGACATATATTTGTCTCACTCTAAAGGTAAAAAGTGCAACCTAGTTCAGGAACAGAAAACTGGCCATTTATCTATTTTAGTGTACAACACTGCATCGAACTGAATCGTTGTTGCTATCGATAAGATTAGAAACTATCTTGCACGTAATTTCGTGATCAGCAATGACGTTCGAGATACGGCGATTCGAATTAGTAAACATAGACATTACCGACTGTTTCGATCATCGTATATAAACATCTAGACAGCCTATAATGTAGTATTAATGTTGTGATACATTATTAACCACTTTCGGGCAATATTCTTGTTGTGTTATACGGTAATTGTCCATATAACGTCAGTTTTGTATACATTCTAAAATGGCTGTCAATTTTTAACGATGTTGATATTGGGAATAACATTTAGTCCCTTAATATCGTACATGTCGTATGCTGTATGTATATGAAATATATTAGATATATGTTCCACGATTTATTATTCTCTCTCTCTCTTTCTCTCTCTCTCTCTCTCTCGTTAAAACGCCATTTCCACGTAACATCATCGAAACGCGCGCGCTTTTCGGTAGGTCGAAAAGTTTGGCGCATACGCCACGCGACGTCGCCACGGTCGCGAATCGAGTCGCGCCGATAGCGACCGAGCCAAGCCGAGCATGGCCGAGTGGGACCGACTCGCACGCGTATTTCGCGACGCGACGTGCTACAGTGCGAGTGGTGCTTGTATTTTTCTATTTCTCGCGCTTCCGCGTCGTGATCATCTGCTTTTTGTGCGCGTCGATGCTTGTTGTCCACGTCTAACGGGAGACGGTGCGTCGGGGCGCATCCCGCCGACTGCGAAAGTTCCGAAAAACGAGGCGTATACCCTCTCCGGTTCCCGCTGTCCGCCCTCTCGCCTGCCCGCTATACGGAGTACGGTGCCTGTCTGTGCGTGTACGACAGGAGGTAGGCATGGAGTGTGTTCAGTGCGGCCGTTTCAAATTGTCACGGGCCGTCACCTCAGCCCCGCTTGCAGCAAGGTGAGTGCGCCGTTCGTTATCTGTGAGATCGTGACATGGTGGCTCGAGCGATCGCGATTTGCCGAGAACTTTGCTCCGAACTGTTCCGCGGGGCAGCGAGAAAGAGAGAGCTTCATCTCGCTCTGTCCCATTCTCCCCTCCGGTCACCACTCAGTACCTGACCTACTTGCGCGAGCTGTCATTTTACGGTCGCGGGATTGTTTCGCCGGTCGACCAACCGACCGACCAACTGACAGACAAATCGACCGACCGGCCGGCCTTTAGACGTGTGTACGACCTGTGTCTCGTGCGAATCTTACTCTCGCGGGAAAAAGCCGACCGATTGTTCGCTGTCAGAGAAACGGCGCGATGAACGGAGAAATAAAAAGAGAGTGAGTCGGGACCACCGTGGGTCCAGCAAGGGAGCGACGGGACAACGGAGCGTACGGAGGCACGAACGCGGAGGGAAACGAGTTTGAAAACTAGCACTGCCAGTCAATCGCCAGGTGATTCCTGAAACGCGTTATTTCCAAGCGTGGAATGTTAAATAGCCTTTTCGAGCGCCCGATCGACTAACGGCGCTCGTTCTCGGACGCTCTTTCTTTGCCTGCTCCTTATTTCTCTTTATCTTTTCTTTTTTNTCCCTCCCTCCCTCACTCACTCACTCACTCACTCTCCACCGTTCTCTTTTGTCGTTGCTCTTTTCCTCCTTTCCTCTTCCCATTTCTCTCTCCCTTTCTCTCTTTCTCTTCCGTGTCTTCTCTCCCTCGAGGAAAAGGTCATCGGTCTCGAATTCATCTTTTGTCCCGCGCCTCTCAAACGAAGGACACGTTTTCTCTCTCATCGCTCTCATTGCCCATTCTCGCCTCTTTCGTGACGAGTATCGGCTCTCCTTAACGAACATCCGCTTGAAATTTACGAGTACGGTTCGACGGAACCGAATGCGTCGCGCCGTCGTATCGACGTCGTGTGCCGCGATATTTTTTGCGTCGATTATCATGAATCCCGTGCCGCCGAATTAAAGAGTTCCCGCGTGTCTCGACGTGTAAACGTCTCAAACTTGTTCCTTTTTTCCTCTTCTCGCACCAAGTCTTATCGACATGTTATCGACATCGATCAGCGTATCGTTAACGGGCGCGAATCGAAATTCAGCAGTCGGCGGCGTGCGTGGGAACGTCTCGCGTACGATTCACGTGCCACCGGTCTATTTGTTTCACCGCGCCTGCAGCGGCGACCCGCGCCGCATCGTTATTTCGACAATAACGTCGCGCGATCACGCAAGTTGGACAGAAGAAGGCGTAATTTATGCAAAATGCGAGCCATACGCCAATCGGCCGGTCGGCCCGCGGCCACCGCTTCGTGACCGCCGCTCGTTACGCAATGACAAAACAGCGTTCTAACAACAGGCAATCCACCATCGTCGATACGGTTATAGGTGTGGTGATGACGTCGAGTTTTCTTTTCTTTATCGGAGATTACACGTTTTTTAAATTTGAATTGGATCGGTCAAACACTGGCAGACTCACTTTATGATCCGCGCCATCATAGAAAGTCTTGCTCGTAATCTCGGACGAGACTTTACTCAGGGAATATTCCGAGCGAACCCTTCGCGACATAAAGGACGTCTTTCCTGTAAGAAGCCCCGAGATTGCGAACGGCGTTCGTCGCGCCTCATATAACGCGGAAATCGCGCGTTCGAAAGTTAATTTCAAATTTATTCATGGGTACTACGGGGGACCGCCTAGAACTGTCTTCATACATAGGCTGTCCCAAACCTAATAAAAGCCACCTTTCGCCTGTGGTTTCTTCGACCAATCTATTTCCTTCTTAATGGAAGTGTCGTATAAGCAGCAAGGATGTAGTTAAATATAAATAAAATTGTTCTTTCATCTTTCCGCCGCAAAACAGTTTGTTTTTGTTTATATTTACACGTATGCTTGAGCGTGTTGCACATTGATTCCCTCGCATCGTTTCTAAATGTTCTCAAGAGGGAAAAAGTATTTTTCCCCGCGTAAAATTTTTAATGCTGTTCGGACGTTCCCATTAAAAGCCGGAATCACACAGATTCCGGATGAAAGATCAGCGCTCCATCGAAAACCGCGCAGATATAAATCGCATGAAGAAAAGGTCGCTCGATGTATTAACGGCGGGGGTCCGCGAGAAGAGATTGGATGACCTCGCGACCGTTTAAAGTTAATTCACTGCGTGTCACGTGTCACGACTCGGAACTCACGTTATATCACGAGTGGCATATCGTAATTTGGAGGGAAAGAAGTTGACAAATGTAATCACTTAACATCTCTCTCTCTCTCTCTCTCTCTCTCTCTCTTGGGACGTATCAATCTCTCCCGCGAAGATAATTCTTCCTCTTTAATACGGAAAATAAATTTCTCTCGTCAGGAAAGCCGGAATAACGATCTCCCAGATAAATTTTTTCGAAGCTCTTATTTCACGAATTTAAATTATATACCTTACGTATTGTTCGCGAGAAACTAACCTCTCCCGGCGGGATTTTAATTTCTCGGCGTTTGCAATATTTTTTTATATTAACTCTCCAATTTATGCTCGTCATCTACTTCCTGCGGCGGCTCGTAAAGACTGGATTTTTTCACGGAGCCACGCCACGCGGGCCAACTCGTCCGTGGTAATTGCAGAACGAGACGCATGCTCGTCCGCACCCTCCATCCGGTTTTTCATTTGACTCCTTTTAACGTCGACTTTAAAATAAACTTTGCAGCCCTGCATGCCATCTTTCCGCGTTGCACTTTTCTCATCCGCCGCTATTCGCTCGACGATGAGCGACTTCAGCGTCTCGCTACGGTAAAATATTTACGATAAACGAAGCGATCGGCATACCGCGAATCCTCTCATCTTTTCCACTGTAAACGTAAAAAACAAAAGAGGAAAACACAAACTAACACCGTTCTATGTCAGACAAAGCCGAGTATCGAATAGCCTTTACTGTAAATAAGGGATTAAGAAACTCAGGCTACAGTTTACACGGGAGACCGCGCGATACTATTGCTAGCAGCAATTTACATAAAAAATAGGTGTTCTCGCTGCCGAAACCGTTTTTACGATATCGCCGGTCCCTCTCCACTTTATTACATACCCACACATGCAACCCCGCATCTCAATGCGATGCTCCATAATATTTCTCAAAAAAGAAGGGACTTTTTTACACAGACAGCAGCGCAAGCTCGAGGACGATGTCGCGATCGACGATGGCCGAACGAGCGTGTGAGGTAACAACATGGCAAGGATGAGCAGCCCCTACCCTATGAGCGGTATCGAGTGGATCGTTCCTTGCAGGAGCGCGATAACCCGAGGAGAAGAGCACGGGCCGGATGCACTGAGGATTCTTCGGCAGGAGGAAAGCGGGCAAGACGCGTCGTAATAAAAGATCGACGGCGAACAACGTGTCGACGACGAATCATCAGGAACAACGATTGGGATGGATGAAATACGTGGCTCACCATCTCGCCGTCTCTCACAAATTGTCGATCCTATCGCACGGTTCAACACTGATTTCGGCTCCAATTCGGCTCCGTGCAGTCCGCGGTTGGGCAACCGCGTGCACGACGCAAGCAGCGGACCCTCCGGTGGCCAGTCAGGCACCTCTGTCAGCGGCGGCGGTCCAACATCATCCCGAGCGGGTCCGAGTGGTGCCGCTGTCTCGGCGGTTGGTTCCAGCGGACCCGACAGCCCGCGGCTCTGGCCACGACACTTTCGACAGGCACCTACGCCACCGCCACGGCCTAGACATGCCGGCGTCACCGCCACCACAGTCATCGCCACCGTCACCGCTACTGCCAGCATCGTCACCAGCACCGCCAACATCAACAATAACAACAACAATAACAATGTCCCAGTGGCGACAGGCAGCGGCGATGACGGTTTGCCGGTGCATTCGAGGGACTCGCCCTACGTCAACGTGCCGAATCTGTTCTTTCAACGGGACAAGAGCTTCGCCGAGAGCGCTCGGAGCGCAGGCTACATCGAGCTCCGGAGCGACAAGCCCAAGTGCAGCCCGTACGACTTCACGAGCGAGTCGAGCGGCCACGTGGAATATGCGGACAAGAGGACATTCGTGCCGCAATCGGATCTGGCCGCGTCCGCCGGCTGTTACGAGCCGAAGGACCCCGCCGGGCTCTGCAGGGTGAGGTCGAACTTCGACCCTGGGCCTTCCGGCAGGGGCCACTTCGACAGGGCTTTCTCGTTCTCTGGGAGGCAACCGGAGCAACCGACGTCGCGGATGTACGAGACGAGTCGATTGTTTGTCGATCAGAGGCCGACCGCTGGCAGCGTCGACGTGAAGAGGGAGAAGCTGGACGTCAGGCCCAGCTACGCGACTTCCAAGAGCTTCGATGGCTACACCACGACCGTGGAGGAGCTCAACTGGCAGGAGAGGTGTTTGGAACTGCAGCTAGAGCTGCACAGAAGCAGGAGCCAGGCGACTAGAGTGAGGGACATGCTCCGCGAGAAGGTGAGTTTTTCTTTTTGCGATCGAACAATCATTATTTCCGAAAAGTATTATTATCATTATTTCCGAAAGTATTAAATAATAAATGACTATCTCGATTTGATCAAAGAAGAACTCTTATTACGGGCTAATTTAAGCACGGATACTTCAGTGTTATTTTTTAATATTAATATAGTTAATATTAATATTATCTGTGGAAACATTCTTGTTTACTAGTAAAAAAATATACGTCTATTTTTTCAATCAATAATCGTCAACAGCACCCCGTCACCAGTACGCGAAGAATCAGCTTTTCATATTAAAACTGATCTTTTAATTCCCAAAATAATGTTTTTATCGATTCTTTATTATAGTAGCGTTGCAAAAAATACTGGGGAAATTCAAGTTCGATTTCTGGCTGAGGCAATATTTTTCATAACGATTACTATAAATGTCGGTCTACAATAGGTATTTTAAAACTTAAGGCTTAAAATACCTATTGTAAACCGACACTAATAAGGAGTTAAATTTTAAGTCATATTACGGAAACGGATTAACGAAAAATATCGATAAAAATGTTAATCTGGGAATTAAAAGATGTTTCAGCATGAAAGGCCGATTCTCAGCGTACGATATCCGACTGAAAGAAACGAACATACGTTTAGTACACGAAAATACGAGAAAATATTGTAATGAAAATTACTACAAAAATGTGTAATGCTGGATCAAAACGGAATTGTATAACTGAAATTATAATGTGCGTCGTAATTTTTAGTGGTGTATTTCATTTTATACATAATTAAAAATTACAATACTCATAATAATTTCAGTCATAATTCCGGTATGATCTAATCTTACAAAAATTTGTGGTAATTTTTACCACAATATTTTCTCCATGTATACGACTTAACAGAAATCTTTAAACAAATAATATTAATATGAACCAATATATGTTATAACATTAATATTTAAAAATGCACCAGAATATCCGTTCTTAGATCTTATTGATCCGTAATAACTTATTTTTTCGGCAACGCCGCCGATGACGGCGCTGCTAGATGGAACGATCTCTTAATCCAGATAGCATATCGGTAATGTTTCAAGGAATATTTAATGTTCTATTGAATTTTACATACGCATGACATACGTTAAGCGAATTACACGGAGTTCTTATGTGTGTGGTAGGGGAGTCGAAATGTGTATCTCACGTCTCGATTAGTATGCACGGCCACGCGCACCGATTTAACGTCATCACTTCAGATAAGGCATATAAACGCGTAGCGTTGTCCGCCGTCAGTTTGTTCTCGCTTCTTCGAGATGCATCGTCTTGATCGTTCAGTGAGACGAGTTCTTGCGAACGACATTTAATGGCTATTAATTTTGGCGGGCCGTGCTCGAGAGAGTTAAAAAAGCTCATTCGCGAAGAGAGAATTTTTTTAGGCGGAAGCTTCATCGCGTTCTCCCATGTAAATTCCTTTTTTACGCTTCTCGACGTCACGTCACGTCGCGTCGAATAGCGTCGCGCGTGTTATAGCAGCGTATACGCCTAACGAACGACCAGTACGAACAGACGTTAACGAACGAATGTATGTACGCGAATGGACGTAGACATTGAAACGCAAGCACGAACGAGCGCGAACAAACGAGCTCGCGCGCGCCGACGAATGATGCGTCGCTCGTATTTCGGAAGGAAAGATACTCGTTCGATCGAACAGCACAGCGTGGCTCTCGCGTGTGTTATAAATTATAAGCAATTCCCCTCGAAATATCGTCCATCGTCTGTTTCCCAAACGTTATTTTGATATTCCTCAAAGGACATCTCAAAATTGGAAAATAAATGAGGTCGTCGGAAACATACCTGGTTCGGAAATGGAGAGAAGCCTCCTCCGTTCTTTTCCATCCGCTCGATTCGATCTCTCCTCGGTGCATGCATATGTCCGTTTAGGTTCATTCGTTCGTTCGTTAGATGCACACACGTTGTTAACTCAAACAAACTACCCCGCGGAAGAGACAGCGGGGACACGCGACCGCGCTCCGCGACAACGGAATGGACGTGTATGGAACGTTGACGAGGATTCAACGTCGGGTCGGAAATTATACGTCCGCCTCGGCGGACACGCCGTAATATCGCGCGCGATTTTTTTCTTCTTTTTTAATTTTCTTTTTTACGAATTTTTCCACAATACCCGCGCGCTTCGTTTTATATCTCACCGACGGGAAAAAAGCTGCGAGAGCTAAACGACGAATCGACGAATCGTAGTCGCGTGGCACACGAATGAAACGATATTCTCTCTCTCTCTCTCTCTCTCTCTCTCTCTCTCTTTCCCCCCTCCCTCCCTCCCTCTCTCTCTTTCTCTCTATCTTTCGTATGTTTGGATATTTTCCGACTAGGTTTCGAAAAAAACTAAGGTTTCTTCATCCGGCCAGACGTCACTGTGTTTATTATCCGTTACGATTGTAAAACTCGGTCGTCGGCAATATCGAAGTCTTTCATTCTTGCCCGCATATTGCGCGCGGGCATCGCCCGGGTTGCGGTAGCGTGTTCTCGCTGAAAGCGGATGCTGTTTATATTATCGAGGCGGGGAGCCGCGTGTCCCGAGCGCGTGCAAAATTCAAGACGAAATCCTTGATGTATCTCGGAGCTACTTTCCAGCACAGGAGGGGTCCCAAGCGGCTTTACGGGCTAAGGCAATAGGTCTTTCTGCCCTCCCGCTTGATAATCTCGTTTTGAATAATAAACATTTGTCTAACACAAAGCGGATTTAGCAAGATCACTGAGATCTAATTATGGAAAGAAAAAGAGAGAGAAAAAGAGGGAGAGAGAGAGAGAGAGAGAGAAAACTTGGTCGCAAAATTAGAAGCAAATGAGGTGCAACACGCGTAATTAATTTCTCTCTCGTTGTTTTCGTTAAGTCGAAACACGTGAATTTAACTTTAATGCTGTCGATCCAACAGAAGTGGAGCAATCTGGATAGTATTGAGCCCAAAACTCGTTAAAATTACACGTACATGAGTTGCGTTTAATATATGAGTTTATCTTCTGCACCGTTCGTGAAACTCATTGCTTATCATTCATCGTTTTCCGATGCGCACGTGGCTTAACGTGCGTGTGAACATGCATCCGCGCTAGGGAACGCGCGTATATACCATATATCAGCTTGAATGAAAAAGGAGAGCGGGATCAATTGTGGATTATAAATAACGTCGCTGAGCTGGCCCTGACGTTTCATTATCTAGGCAAATATACAATACACATAATGCGGCACGAACGGAAGGGTATTGTATTGTCGGAGCATTACTACTGAATTCGATATCCGAGCGACGTGCACTGGCAGCTACCGCGCGTCAACATACAGGGTGTCTCAACCTCGACGAGACCTTTTATTCGCGAATCCTTTGGGAGGTGAATTTTCCAACGAGTCCTCTATTCTCAGTCGTTTGCAATTTAAATTACTGATCCTTCGATATTTATATTAATAAAAAATTGGTTCTAAATTGATCGAAGAATTTGTAATGCAGAAAGATTTATGCGAATAAAATAAATATGGTTCGCATTATACACCCTGTTTGTAACGTGATCCGTATTAATATTGATTTCTCGGTTGGCGTTAATGGACGTCCTCCTACCAATAGACGTACAACAAGCCTCCGAATGCCGATACGGATTTCAAAAGACGTCTGTCTGTCAACGTCGCGACAGTCCGAAACAGTTCTCTCTCTCTCTCTCTCTCTCTCTTTCTTTCTCCATCTCTCTCTTTATCTCTCTTCCCTCCCGCGCTTATGTGTCTATGTAAAAACACAATTAACCAAACGCAACCTTACGGCTTTAATCGCAATTTTTTTTTATTATACAAACAGATGATAGTTGGATCCTCGTGAGATTAGTAAAGTATGACGAAAAAATAGCTCCGCGGTAGTTTAATCGTTCTCTTCGATAACGGGACATTTAACGTCGACGAGCGGTTTACAATTAAACCGATTAAAAGTTAATGTTAACATCGATTATCGTTTTTTCCCCTGTCGCGTCTATTCATGCACCGTTTACCGGCCCACTCGCTAATGAGTTTTCACGTTAATGAAACTTGGCTTCTGCCGGAACCCGCCTTCGATTTCGTATTACGCCTCGCAAAATCCAGAGGCCAGATGGGTCTCTGCCTTTTTCCTTTTTCCCATGGACATGCACTCGTGGATGTTTGCGGTGCAGTATCACTCTTCCATCGTTTCTACTTCCCATTTCTTCTAATCTTATAATCTTCCTCCTCCTTTATGGATCACTGTTTCTGTCGAGACATAGTATCACTCTTTCTTCTTCCTACTCCGTTTTTCTCTAATCTTATAATCTCCCTCTTCTCCTTCTCTTTCTTTTATGGATGACGTCTCTTTTGGGACGCGGTATCAATTTCGCTCCTTTCCATCACCCTTTTTTCTAATCTTCTATTTCAGTTTTCGCAGAAACTTTCCAGGATTGACGAAAAGGACCTTCCTCCGCGGAAGGAAACGCGCGATAGGGACAAATAAAGACGGATAGCCGACTCGCGTATCTCGCGATTGATACGGACGCATACGCTCGAGTCTCCCGGGACCTACGCGAGACAGACGCGCGCCGCCCGTTACATCGCCGCGTGAAATATCCGCCATTACCTTGATTTGTGCATCCATCGACCTCGTGCACAATATTCCGATCGTTGATCGACTCGCGATATACACGCTCATGGTCTTTAACTTTTTATCTTAATGGATAGCGGATAGTTTCTGCACGTGCCGTTACATTGTTATTATAGCATCGCTAAAGCCCAATCAGTTTCTCCTGCAATACGAGGCAGCCCGCGAATGGAGATTTTTAGAGCTCTAGTTGTAGCTTGAAGAAACAATTTTGGTATCTGTTACAACTTGTCGATAAGAATTCCAATGACGGTATCGTAACGCGACAAGGAAACGAGGCGCATAAATGTGCGCGCGTATGTGTCTATAAGTAGCCGTGCGTACGTTTGACAAAACAGGTAGAGACAGGGAATTACAATCTGCGAAGTTCTCGTTGCAACAGACGTCTATGTCGGATAGTACAGTGCCAAAAGTCACGGACATTGCGCCCAATTAGTAGTTAACCCTTTGACTGCTATGGGCGCATATATGCGTCCAGCGAAAACCATCGGTGTGGCCTATGGGCGCATATGTGCGTCCGGCTCAAACCATCGATGTAGACTATGGACGCAAATGCACGCTCGGCGAAGGCTTTGGCTGTTTACTGTTGTCTCATGTCTTTTGTTTATATATAGAGTATTTATGTTACTTACTTGTTATTTGTTCAATTTTTCAATTTCCAATATCCAAACACATACATTATAACTATCAAATTATAGCGTTTTAAAACTTTACTATTGATGAATAAACAATATATATTGAAAATAAAAAATGATTGGATTCATTTTGCAGTGGACAAAGTAATAGTAATTGTGTACTATATTATAATGTGTTAATACGCCGCCGATAAGATCCATATTGCGCGCAAAAGTATTCAGTCCCCAGCGATCGCTACTGCCGGCCGCACGCCGCTCACGCGAAGCGCTTCAACTTAGAGCAGTTAGCAGTCAAAGGATTAAGCTTACGCGAAACTTTAACGAAATTCAAGTTCGAAGAGCGAGCGGCGAGAATTAGGATTTCATACTTTAGCGCGACAACGGCGAGTCTCTCTATCGCGTCTTTCTCTATCCAGGCTATAAAATCGGATATTTTAATACAATAATACGCACCGCACATGCGGTGGTACATGGCCAAACATAATACGCTTGATCATGAATTTTAATTAATGCGGTTAATTACGTAAGGTCAAGTGGGATAATTGAGAATCGCCGGTCTAAGTGAAACGACACGGCGATTCTTGTATGACGAGGTTAAAGCTCGACGTGACCGAATTTTTTTTCTAAAAACACTACGAGTTCACATCTAACATTTGTCGGGAAAAAATTGTTTGAAGGTGAAGACTATTTAATTCAGGAGGATTATTCGCTCGATTCACTTAGAAGCCTCGGTTGCTTCACTTGACCCTACTTTACCGTATATTTTATACCCTCGTTCACGTACGGGGAACACAGTAAGGTTGTGGGAACGACGTGTGATAGACGCGGCGGTAAGTTTCCAAGTCCACAATTGGAAACGGAATTTCAGCCGGGCATTATTGATTCAGATGTGAATCAACGTCGCTTAATGACGAATTTATTTCAAACATTTCGGCCATATCACATTCCATACGATAAAGCCAGATAAGAGAACGAAGGTAAATCTTACAATTTTCCTATTTTTCTTATTTTCATTATCTTGCGCGTTCCGCTGTATCGTATACGTACAAGAACGGCGCCGCGACGTCGGACAGTCCGGGGTTACAAGGAAAATTCGACGCCAAGGAATTGCGTCCGAAAAATAGCGAACCATCGCTTAAAAGCTTCCTTAACTTTTTTCGCGTTGAATTGCGGTACACGTTGCATTATCGTCCACGAGCGGAAGAATAGCCGAGATACAGCAAGAACTGTTTCCCGGGCACCGAAGCCTCCGTTAGCGAAAAGTTCTCGATATCTACTGTGAGATACATCTCCGAGTGAGAGATACGCGTCGAATGACGAAATAAAAAGAGGGGAACATCTTAGATTCACACCCTGTAAGCGATATCATGGACGAATCTCGATCGCTATTCGTCCTGTTCCTCGCCATTTACCTCGTCACTCGCTCTATGCCACGGAATCCGCTAAATCCGCCTCGTCAATGTCGGGGTAGCTCGCCGGGCGCGTTTCGTCGAGAATTGATTAAACCCGGTTTAACCCTTCGTTTGAACCCCCTCGTGCACCGTAATCGTAAATTGGGGCGGTTCTCGTACTTGTAGCGCGCTATATCACCCGCCTGAAAAGCGCCGTCTCTTACCGTGCGCGCGACTTCCTTGGACTTACTCGTGCGAACGGATTTACACGCAGACGCTCATTTATTTTTAAGTTACATCCGCCTGCGAAACGGTCACGGTATATCTAACGCGTGAACAGTGGTATAGTTCGCGCAATAGAACTGCATCCAACGGAATCGCGTACTTAGCTCGCTCCTACAACGCGTTTCTCCTTTCCTCCCTCTTTCCTTTGTATTTCCGATTCGATCATCGCGTTTATCCAAGTCCGGGGTTTGCAGCGGCACGCGAAGCACTGAGAATCCCCGAAAACGGCGATCGATATTACATAAAACCGCGTTCAATCTCGCTTTGATATTTCGGTATGCCGCATCACGAAACGGCTCGCGAGGTCCGGATTGCGCGGCCCGCGTAAATCTCGAGGAAAATGTCTCGCCAGGCAAGCGAGGGGAGAAGCGTATTCGCAGTCGGAGCATAACGGTGAGGGACAACGGAGGGATCGAGGCACTGAGGGGTTGTGTTCGGCCTGACGTACGATAAAGCTCGCACATAACGGGCCGAGACCGTGTTCTACGGATGGACTTTTTTTTTAACCCGGGTATCGCCGGGGATGTCGCTAGACGACGGACACGTTAATATCATTTGCCTGCCGTGTCGTTGCTCGTTCGACCGCGATGTCTGCCTCGCCCTCGGATATAATAAGTAATCTCGAATTTTAATAATGTCAGGCGTTCTTCGCCCTTTCATCGTGCGCTCTTCGCTCTCGCATATCTGGAAAGTCCGAAATTTTGGTTTTACGTGAACCCTGCGAATAACCCGTCGAATTCTCGACATCTCTCCAAACTTCAATTTTCTATCACGTTGTTTTCCAATCGAAACGCGTTGTTTTGCAACGGAATGAACACGCGTTCGTTTCGTCGACGAATAACCTGAAGTTTTGCGCATAGTTTTTTTTGTTCGGCCGCGAAAAGATTCGACGATTCATGCGTTATTTGTGTATACCGTAGAACGCGGTGCACGACAGTACCATAGAATTTTTACCGCGTTCGTCGTGTATAACCATTTTACAAAACCTGTCATTGACGTTGTTGGGCGTTCATGGAGGAAAAAGAATTTGAGACTTTTCGACAGTCGACACGAGCCGTGGAAATGAAAGGACAGGGGCCGGTGATTAAAAGCCCTTGGGCGGCAATTGATTTTTCTCTCGTGTCCATTACACCCACACTCGGGACGCAGTGGACACGGTTTGTCTACGGAATGCACGAATATCGACAAGAGGCGGTTGCACAAATTTATTGTGCGACCGCGGTATGTTTTAGCGAATTTCAATAATTCCGTCTGGAAAATGCGTACGAAATAACTTTTTTAACAGAACCCAAAAATTATGGTTTTGAAATGCGGAAACGCGGTGAGGAACGCACTTAACAGATTACTATCCAATACTATTGGTCGGTTTAACATTAGAAATACAGATCGGTAATTTCTGACCGTTCCTATTTTTCAGATTAATATCTTATTTCTTGCATAAAATATAGAATTCCACAATTTTATGACTTTTCATCAATTCTTTTCTGATAAATTATTAGGTGCTTGAATTAATTCTCGCTGTTGATTAATAGAGGTCAGTAGTTGTGCTATTTCAACATAACCGAAAGTAATTGTTGCTGTATATGAAAGTACTGCCAATAGGCTTTAATAATCAATGTGTGACATTAGATCTTAGTGCAAAGAACATAATTTTTTATTGCATTGGGTATTGCATTGGGATATCGGGTTTTGTACAAAAAAGAGCATTTGCGGGAAGCATTACTTTTCTCTCAAGCAATGAATCTGCTAGTGGAAGCTTATGGGGAGCATACTCTATCTGAAACAACTTGCAGAGATTGAGACGATTTAGACAATTCAAAGATAACGATTTTGACGTGAATGACAAAGAGCGCCCTGATCAGCCGAAAAAGTTTGAAGATGGAGAATTGGAGGTATTACTGGAAGAGAATTCACGTTCAAAGAGTTGTCAGAAACACTAAATGTCAATGAGTCAACTGTTAGCAAATGTTTAAAAGCAATGGGAATGATCCAGAAGCTAGGAAATTGAGTCCCACATGAATTGAGAGAAAGAAACATTGCGAAATGTTTAACCATTTGTGAATTGCTGCTTCAAAGACAAAAACGGAAGTCGTTTTTGCATCGAATTATGCCTGGCGATGAAAAATGGATTCGTTACGATAATCCTAAGCGCAAGAAATCATGGGTGCGTCCCGGCGAACCATCAACATCAACGTCAAAACAGGATATTCGTGGAAAGAAGATCATGCTGTGCATTTGGATGGGATCAAATCGATGTAGTGTATTATGAGCTGCTGCAAACTATCAATGCTGAACGCTACCGGCGACAATTACTCAATTTAATCGAGCATTCAAAGAAAAATGCCCGCAATACGCTAAAAGACATGACAAAATAATTTTTCTCCATGACAATGCTGGATCACATATTGCAACAGCAGTGAAGGAAATCTTGGAGGCACTTGGATAGGATGTCTTATCCCCACCTCCCCTATTCACTAGACATTGCTCCTTTAAATTATCATTTGTTTCGATCGATGCAGCATGGCCTTTCTGAGCAGCCTTTAGTTCTTTTGAAAATATCAGAAAATGGCTCGATGACTGGATCACCTCGAAAGAACCTGAATTTTTCTACCGCGGAATCCATGTGTTACCCGAAAAGTGAGGAAAGGTTGTAGCTTCCAAAGGACAATACTTTGAATAAGATATAATGTACCATTCTTTTGAAATAAACATGAATTTTTGTATAAAAAAAACAGCGAGAATTAATTCAAGCATCTAATATTATTCTGATAAATTATTTAGTTTTCCATAATTTTCTTTATTTTCATAATAATTCATACGACTACTTACAAGTATCAAGTGGCCAAAAATAACTATTTGCTATAAAATATGTAATATTTCATCGAAAAGTGTTTTGTAGAAGAAAATAAAGATACATTGTTTGACAGAAAGCATAATAGAATAAAATTGTTTTGCAATTGACTAACGCACAAGTCAGACATTTTATGATTCCGCATATTTCTGACGATATTTAATGATTTAACTGATTTTAATCGAGAGACAGTTGTTTACTTTCAACTTGATTCTTTGTATCGGGAAAAATATATGCATTGATATTACTATTTAATATTCTAAAATAAAATTTTAAGATATCAACAATAAAAAGCAAATATTTTATATTCTGACTGTTTATATTTTACTCGTATTATATTTTTATTATATTTTACTCACACATATATATCGGCTTTCGAATTAGTGCCCTTCATGGATTTGTTTCCGAAATTTCATGAACATTTCAGTTCATTTCTTCAGGATGAGGAATGACCTGAGTAGTTTAANTATATATATATATATATATATATTCTTCTTCATTATTTAATTAATTTTTATTTCCTAACATGTGTGTTAAAGTTTAACGAAATATTAAATATTTTTATTTTTGCAGTCATAAATGACTATTTGGTCCTTTTAGTAAGTAAGTAGGAAATGTTGGTACTTCTATTGTTAATCATCCTATTTCTGCGATATTTTCTCCCATATCTCGTACACATATTTTCGAGAAGTTCCTCGAGTGAACTCGAGTCTCGAGCAGATACAGCAACACAGTGTTAGGCGTTTCATGCCTGTTATACGCTCGGACGTACTTTTTCGCTTTGTGTAGCACGAAGACTGTTTCGATCGGCGTGTCCGTCGAACCGCACGACCTAAAGCTCACGTCCGGCCGATCCATTTATCCCTGTAGGGGAAAACAGGCAGGAAAAAAGCCTGTATTTATTGGCTGTGTCGCGACAGTTACATATTGCAACGAGTATAAGCCGAACCTCGCGCGCACAGCTCGTGGATCACCCAAGTGCGTTTCATTGCTACTTTCCCCGCGGACTACTCCACGTATTGTCACCGTCAAGCACATTTGAGGACTCACATGAAACGGAAATATTATTTCACATTTTTAAAGTCGGAGACAAAATTATCGTGAAAGTTTTTGTTGCATTGAGAAAGATTCTGTAAACCTTTTTCCGGAATCTCTTTACGCCTCTTACTTATTTATCTGTTTATCGTACAACAGGGAAACTGGTGTTTCCATAGTGCGCTAGCAGTAACAGCAAACGTAGTAGTACGTGTCGAAGAGAAGACCGATATTTTATTTTAACAAAGAAGTGGAAAGAACGCGCGCGAAAGAGTATCCTCTGTTGGATTCGCAACGAGAGTTCGGATGGAAGCTCATTCCATCGTATCTTCTGTGAAGCATACATTCTCCCATTCGTCTGGACTTCTCTATCCATCTTCCTCTCTCCCTTCCCCTCCCCTCCCCTCTCCCTCCTTCTCGCGACTATTCCCAGGTTAGGTTCCCTTTTTGTCTACCGCCTCTTCGCCTTTGCGTCTACGTATCGTCTGTCGACGCCGTTGAGTACGACAAAGTAGAATTTCAGCACGCGGCACTTTCGCCTTTGTGCGCGCGATAAGAGCGCTTTTTTCTTCTCTCTGTTAGCAAACACCGACGGAAACTATCGAAAAGGGAAGACAATTTATTGTGCCATATAATTGCTGGAATTGATACTTTACCGGAAGCAGCAGCTGATGCACTCGATCATAATTATTACAATATGCAAGTGTGCAAATATGATTCTAGATACGATAAAACGGAGCAAACAAGCAGACGATATTATATTTTCTTTATTCTCAACCCTTGCGTCAATGGATAAATTTTTACCTTTCCGTCAATGCACTGGACACTTGCTATAAAAAAAAAACATCAGATTAGTGCAAAAAATTCTGTTTTCTCATAGAATGAGGATTTGAAGCGTCATAACAAAATTCGTCTAAAAACGCCGGAAAATTATAATATTTAATTTAGAATAAGTAATCGAGTACCCATTCACTGACACAAGGATTTACGATGTAACATAATCAGGCATTTCAAGATTTGTTGTTGACGAAAATAGAATAGTCAAACTAGTGTGGCACGGGAGTGCAAACCGTACGAAAGTGTCTCAGGATAGCGGATAGCGAAAACAGCGGAATTCTTCCCGACGGCGCGAGAATTTATCACGGCCACGAATCTCTCGATTCGAATCCAATTTTCGAGATATATGAGGCTGCCCACCATCCTCTGCCATCCTCTTTTCGGATACGCCGCTGGACTACCGCTTCCTCCACTTTCACTTCCGCCGCATTCTTTCTCTTGTTTACCGTTCGGTATTCGCCTGTCAAAAAGTGATATACTGATCCGCCGTAGCTCGAAGATGGATGGGGAACGCCAATCTTCTCTTCGCTAGTCGCGGCGCACAGTGACTCGCGAAATTATTTGTTCGCCTAAGTTGCGTAACATAATTCCGCACGGAGAGAACGATTCGATTTTGACATATATCCCTGACTTCCTCTTCCTCCGCGTTCTTTTACTGTCGTTCACACTTATTCTCTCTTGGAAGTTATCAGGTATTAGGTTGGTGCACATGAAATGTCGGATTTTCCTGTCGATTACAGAATGCCGGACACTGTATCTTCGTATATTTGTTGGATGTATTGGCAGTACGTATCTGCTGTTATGCTTTTTCCTCTGATTTTCAATCAGAGTTTTCAAAACATCGTTGTCAATCATTGTTTTGGGTCTACCACGAGGTTCATTTTGAAGCGATTCATTTCTGGAACGAAATTTTATAAACAAATATTAAATGGTTCTTTAGTTAACTGCATTATTTATCACCATAAATTCTGTTAATGTTGTGAACATCTGCAGTTGCACTGTTTAAACCTAAGCCGAGTTTAAATTCATATCGGATGATAATTCATATTTCACTGGTACTCATATGCCGTTCAATGATTAATATCATATGCATGTGCAATATTTCAGAAAAAAAATTGATAATATTAATATACAATACAAACATCAATTGACATGTTTTTGCCAAGCATATTAATTTATAGTATATCTTCAGCATAATATAAGGAGGATTTTCACCGTCAAATAAATAAATAAATAAAATAATACGGCCAACATAACATATATAACAAAAAGCCGACATTTCATATGCAGCAACCTAATAATTTTAATATAGACTCTCTGAATACGCGCAATTATCGTGCGAGCTCCCCTTTTATTCGGCGTTGAAAGATTTTTAGAAGCTTCTGCTTCACGGCTTCGATTAACGCGTCTCCTTTGTTTTTTCGTTCAAGGTTCCCCCCCCCCCTGTGGCCGGCCGTTAGTCTTTTTCTTCTTTTTTATTTCGGAAAAAAGTTGATCGTACGAGCGGATCCCATTTAGCCCGGGAAGCTATCTCGAGGAACTTTATCGGTCGGCAGAGAGAGCATGCTCTTTTACGCTTTGTTTTCCGCCATCCTCGGAATGCCTTTCGACCGGATAACCGTTTTCTATCGGCCGCGGCCGCTCGCAGTTTTCCAATTAATATACCGATGGAAGAGCGGCGGTATCGTGTGTGCTTTGAGATATGTGAGCTCTCCTTTTATACACCGTGTTGTCGTGTGTAGACTGAAGGAAAACGCGCGATGTTAAATGCCGGAGGAAGCGATATTTTGCCGGCGTCACAGCACGTTACGTATCGCGAGAGGACGAAAATGTGGCGAACAAGTGAGTGAGCGAGTGGCAAGGAAGATTTAATAAATCAAAGCTCTTCGCGCTTTGAGAGGGGATAAACCGCCAAAATTTAGCAATGGCGCGGGTCAAGAGCGGCGAATAGAGAAGAAATTGGCTGACCAAATAGGACCCGCGGGTATCGAAATGGGGCCAGTTTAAATCGAGATGGAGAACAGAAAAAAAATAAGGTGCTCAATGGGCTTTTTATCGAGTGATTTGGTCAAGCGGCTCCCTTCGGAGCGATAAGGGGGGTAGTCGATAGTCGTAGCGAGAAGAAAAACCCTCGGTTCTCTTTTCTTCCTTCCTTCCTTCCTTCCCTCCCTCCCCTCTTCACTTCTTTCTTCCCCTGCTCCTTAGTCATTACTTCACCTCACTCTGTTACCCTCTCCGTCTGCTCTGCCGGGAAACTTCGTGATTTAATTGAAAAGAGATTCATCGTAACTCCATTTGCGCGCGGCGTGTTCTTAATCCGCGGTCGAAGAAACGACGAACTAATTTATTGCCCAGTTCTGTAGATTCAATAGCCATCCGCAATACATACATACATACGCGTGCGCGCGCGCGCGCACGTGTGTGTGTATATGTGTGTGTAATAATAATAATACCATGCCTTCTTGTCTCTTCTTCATCGTATAACACGAAGCGTCGTGTATATCGCCGAGAACCGTACTTTTTCATCGTCCCTGCTAGAAAGATTCCCCGTATGACGGATGTTGCCGCATGTGTGCTAACGGAGGAGCGAGCTGTCGGGGCGAGCGCGGCACACGGAAAAACGGGACGAAAGCGAAATTCAACGACGGGGGTGAGAAAGAAAATCCGCCTCGAAATTTCGAAGGGGGCGACTGAAGACGGGTAGCCGGGGGTGGATGGGTGTTTGGGAGAGGGATGAGCAGTCTTCTATTGTTTAACTTGATAAATGAAGACTCGAGCGTGGAAGCTCAATGCCTGCCCGGTACACAATGCAACGGCGGCGATATATTGTTCCCAGTTAATTCAATGCTGGAAACTCGCCTGCCTCACAGGTGGGTGTATATAGACGGCGTGAGTTAAATATACAATATATTTACGCGACTACACGCCCGCCAGCCGTGTTGTACTTCTCTTTTTCTCGCCGGTCCCGCTGCCCAATTGCGCGCAACTCCATGCCTCTTCGATTGCGACAGTCCTTACTCTATTAACGTATCGAGAAATTAAAAAAAATAGAGAGGGAGAGAGAGAGAGAGAGAGAAGGATAGTTTGACGTTTCACGGTCAGTTGTCCGCAAAATTAAATATCCGCACGTGTACTCATATACTCCTTTCAATAGGGAGGCATGAAACGCGCGTGGAATGTCGAACATACACATGCATTTACAGGCCGAAAGGAGTAAGCATTTTTTTATATACCTACCGAGAAGAGTCGAACTGGCTGAACGATATTAACTGTAAAAAAAAAGGAATCTCTCTCTCTCTCTCTCTCTCTCTCTCTCTCTCTCTCTCTCTCTCTCTCGCAGAAAAAAGAAATAGGGTTTTTACGCAGTGCGAGCGTTTATTGGGTAGCCGTTCGCCACGGCAATTACGGCGCGATAAAATCGACGCGAAGCACACGGGAAATACACTATAAATCGGTGGAAAAAAAGAAGCGTGGAGGGAGAGAAGGAGACCGGGGTGAGATAGGAAGTGAGTGCAAGTGCCCTATCATCGTACTCGTCACGATCAAGCCTTCCTGCTTACGAGCGATCTTTATGAGGATTAGGTGAGAGAATCGTAAAGTGAAAATCCTCTCTTCCGCCCCGGCAATTCCGACGAGTGCGAGGGGTGGTGGAGGCTGCCACCTTGCGCACGAGGAGACCTTACTTTTTTTCTCTCTCTGCGACCTGCGACGGAAACGATCGTAAGTTTTTTTTAAATCGTCCCTTGAAATATTCAGACCGCGAAGATTAAGGTCTTCCCCGTATGTAACTCGCTACCTTTACTTGACCGTTGTAGCTTTTCTTTTCTATCTTTTTCTATATTTTATCACAACATTTGTTGTCAATCGTCGCGTACGAATATTTTTTTGGTGGGTCCTTGCACAATAAGCTTAGGGAATCATCTTTCCGTGTATCTACGATATCCAAATAGACCTTACTCGAATTATTCTGGTTTCCAATCCCTCTTTCCTCTGGCTTCGTTCCGCGACTTCGCTAACGAACAAACAAGCGGGAGAAAGGCAGACGAGTAGGAGGATAAGAGAGGTAATGTAAATTGAGATACGAACGCGCTCGCCGGAATATCTTGTATGTAAATGACCGAGACGGAGTGCAGGGCAGAGATAGAGCGAAGATTGGGCCGTGACGCGCACGCGAGTCCTCGAGTGTCTTAATATCGCGCGTAGAGGCTGCGAGGCAACTTTGTCTTCATTTTCATCTTCGTCATCGCGCCAAGCTGAGAGAGTCTCATTTTCCCAGATATATTTATCTCCGACGCTTATAATCTCGAGAACGTATTAATACCTCGAGGATGAGAAATGTTTTAATAAAAGAATTGACGCGCATAATAAACTATGCGAAATAATAAAATAAGATCTCGTATTTTCCACCTCTTTCGAAGATTTCCAGTTCTCGTGAGATATCAACGGCGATCAACCGTAATCTATTTCCGTTCTTATCTCTTTTTTTATAGAAATATAGAAATTTCTCACGATTCTTCCGACGTAACATAGGTTCCTGTTACACTGAAAGAAAAAATATCTAAAAACAAACGAATATTTCTTTGGTGGGTCCTTACACAATATTTACTTAAATCTAAATTTACTTTATTTAAATCGAGTATCATTTAGTTAAACTGACTAAACAATACTCGGTTTAAATAAAGAAAATTTAGATTTAAATATTGTGCAAGGACCCACCAAAAAAATATTCGTTTGTTTTTAGATATTTTTCTCTCAGTGTAAAATACGCAAAATTGTTCCAAAATTATTCAATTACGATATCAATTGGGAAGTCCATTCTTATCCCAAACATGGAATGAAGCTTCTTTTCTGCAATGTTGAATGGCTGTGTGTTGCGACTTGCTTCGTGCCGCGTGCGACTGTCATCTCCAGATTCAAATAACAGTTGGACCGAATATCAGATTTGGAGATTAATAAATAGGATTATATTTTTACATGTTATTATATGCTTAATAACGCGCGCATAACGTGTATATATGTGTATATATGTGTGTCCAAATAGGATCAGTTTCCCACTTAGAATCGTATGTTCGAATAGGATGTCTACTGCCTGGAAAAACTTAGAAAACCTGGAATTATAAAGGAATTCGTTTATGCCCGAAAAATCAGGGAATTCTCAGGGAATTTTAAATGGACATTTATTTGCAAACTATATTATCGCATTGTTTATAGACAAATATTGATTGATAGGATTTTAATATTAATAATATTTTCTTCATTAAGACTCAGAAAGGCTTGATTTTAATTAGTTTTAATTAATAAAGAGTAACGCTATATAAATCGTAAACACGAATTTATTAACATTTTGTGTATATACATTTAATATTGTTTTAAAATTTCCGTTTAATATTTAAATATTAGCACTTTTTTATGTTTATGATATGTTTATATAACATGTTATATATTTTTATGTTTATAATATAAATTTGCTCTCTTTTTTGTTCTATACCTAGGTGTATAATTTAAATATTTAATTATATTGCTCTGATATTTAAAACACATTGATTTTACGATTAACTCGATATTCAATATTGAAAACAACGATTTTATGTTAGATGCAATTTTGTTTAATTAAGATAGATATTTGTTTTAGTAATTTTATAAAAATAGAATTTTTCGTATTATTAGTATAAATTATTTTCGTTATATTACAAAATTTTTTTATTTGTAACTTTTGAAAATAAAATTTGAAAATTTTATGCTAGATAATATATTTATTTTTTATAGTTCTTAGTTTCTTTCAAAAATTTTCAAATTTAATTATTGAAACTCGAGTGATTCTTAATTTTATTTTATGATTTATACTTTTATAAATAGAAAATATTAAGAACTTCGCAAAATAAATATATATTTTTCATATGCAAGATACATTTTAAAATATTTTAATTTTACTTGGAATTGTTAACAAATTGCCTGAAAAATCAAAGAATTCTCAGGAAATTTTTTTTCGGGTTCGAATAGACACCCTGTTGAAACACTACACTTCTAACTAGAACTTGCGTAGATTTTCCAATTAGAATCCATAATTACTTTGGGAAATCGGACTAATTGGGATCTAGAATTTTTCTACGCGGACTGTTTATCTTATCATTTTTGTCATTCTTCACTCATCTCGCTTTCGGACTGTCGGCGGTACTTGTGCCCTGTTGGAGAACTTACATTTTAGGATATGAAATTTATATCTTCTCTGTACTTCGCTCCAATCTATTCTCTCTCCCTCCCTCTATTACCGCGTCGACGCGAGACTTAAAGGGGCTCGGAAGCGTTTTCCGCGCCGGAGGCTTATTAACTATAAGTGTCTGTTCCCGGTAGTGCTATTTATAAAATTAAGACTAACTTTCGTCTCTTCTAATATACGCGGCGACCCGTACCTACTCGTGCCGCGCTTTTTCACTCCGGCCGCTCTCTCGTTGCCTCGTCGCTCTCGGCGGTCGCTTCTTACCGGAAGATCACTAGGGCGAAAATAGCATCGAAATAACGAAGATCTAGTGGCGACGCTGCACGACGCTACGACGGATTTACGGCGGTATTGTCAGCGGTCGTCACATCCGACCGACGGTCGTGATCATGCCGGCAGGCGGGAAATGAACGCGCCTGAGAATTTGGGGAAGTAACCCTCCTTTGGAAGGTGCAGCGGCTACTCTAATCAAGATTAAACCTTTCGAGATTTCGCCATTTCCATTTGTATTTCACGAGATTAACTCCATTCTCCGGGACACGGATGTCTCCATAAAGATCATTTTTACAGCCGTGATCGTCAACTGGATCATCAACGGGTGTCAACCACTTCGATAACGGAGGATAGAGGTGTTTCGAGCGACGTTGGCAACGCGATAAGATGGTTATCGGAAGAGAGAGAGAGAGAGCGCTCAACGAAACGGAAGTGACGGCACGAGAGCATTATTGGAAGATACGCGCCCTGTAATTATCTTAGCGCGAGCTGAATGGCGCGGATTCGGGGTTACGTTCCCCGTAACGTTTATGACAATGATAAATGGCTTCTTCGACGATTCATCATACCTCTCTTTCTCGCTCTCTCCTATTCCCGAGGATACCGGCTCGTGTGCGTACCACGTCTTCGACGGCGGGACGAGTACGAGATAGTTCTCCCGACTGGTCTTGAGACGTCGTCGTTTGACGCTCTACGGATTTTTCGGCTTCGCACTTTCATTCACGCTCTGTTACATGCCGCAACGTTTAATCATGCGATATCTTCCTTTTTCATCCTTCATAGTTCTTCCGATATCCATATACATATCTTTATTACCTATTTGTCTACCTACTTCGACCGAACCCAGTATATCTAAGGAAACCGTCGAGATTATTTGTTTATGATATACCTTAAGCGGAACATTCGATGTAAAATTCCTGGGACTCATGAGCCAAATGGTCTTCTAGAAAATTCTAGAAAACCCAAAGAAAATATACAAATATATCTTTCGACCCCGTGGCCAGTCAGTCTCTTAAGCCGTCATTCCTAGAGCCTGTACTCATCATAACAATTGTCGGTCACTGTTGCAATAAAACGTCAAGGAAATCCGCTTGCTTTTTTCACTCCACCAACGAATCCGACTATTCGTATATCACGAGCGGGCTGCTCCCCGAAGCGGCGCTCGTAACAGTTCTACCTTTCCGTAGAAAAGGTCTACCTTTACCTATACATAGTTAATTGCGTGATTCAATCGTTTCATGTTTGCAGACGAAAAGAATCAACCAGTCCGCGTGGTGCGAATTCTTCTCTCGTTAGACTAGAGAAGAGAGCGGCGGATAATCGCCAGGAAGTGCTGTTTAGAGTAAACAGTGGAGGAGAAGTGTGTATTTGTAAATGCGTACATGAATAAATCGTTTCCGATTCGTAAAGAACTCCAAGAGCCTCGATTTCCATGAGTGTTATAGAATTTCAAAGATTTCCCCTCTCCCATCTCTGTATTTTTTTTTTCCTACCTCCTTCCTTCCTTCCTTCCTTCCTTCCTTCCTTCCTTCCTTCCTTCCTTCCTTCCTTCCTTCCTACACAATAATAATAACGTCTGCAATTTGGACCGCGATAAAAGTCCGTAAAATTAAATATTGATTTTGTTTGTGAGCAATGGTGATGGTGGCGCGCCTCTCCTCGTCTCATTGCAGGAAGATCCTTTGACCTTCCGAGCTTCTGTCGCGGGATCCGGAGCAAAATTCATTTAAGAAAACTTTAAAAGGTTTGAAAAGGGAAGAAATCCTTTCAAGGAAAAGCCCTTATCCGTCCTTACGGCGAATCGGCCGTTACCTGTATCGATTGCATATCGCACGAAGTATCGTGCATATCGCACATAGTAATAGAGTTTTATTTGAAACATGAGGAGGAACCGCAAACCTCGCGTGTATACATAAACTGACATAATAGTCGATAACAAGTGGCCATTGGCTAGTAAGCTATGTTAGCTGGCTTTTTTTTCAGTCACTCGTCTCGTGTCAACATATTCGTACGTCATAACTGTTGATTATTCGACAAAACTGAAGATACATCAAATATTATTTCTACTTTGCACGTGATTTTACGTTTTACCTCACAAGTACTGTTCTTTCTGAATAGTGGAGATATTGTGCTGCTATTTCCTGTATAATCTAATAATCACCAGAGATTCACGACTATGTCGATATGATATAAATGACTGAAAAATTCGAAGAAAATGCACAAAAAAATGCTGTAAAAATTACTAAGTTTAATGCTGGAATATACCGGAATTATTATCAAAATTATATGTATTATCAAAATATATGTGTTATAATCTTTAGTGATATATATCATATATGTATATATATCATTATAGATTGTAACATTACACAATAATTCCAGTATATTCCAGCACTACAATTTTGTAGTCATTTTTACTATAATATTTTTTTCGTGTGTATTGTGCCACTGGGTTAAAGCTGTTATACCGGTCTATGTATGGCGAGTGATTTGTTTATTTTATGTTATGAGTCACTTCTTACGAATAAATCTCGTCATTCAAATCGTTAAGCATCTTGGCGATTAAACGATTGTATCACTCATTCGTGTCTCTTTATGAAACTCGACGTGCATGAATCCTTCGATTCTCGATGCCGAAGTAAACGCGCGACTGTCCCTCGGTTTTACTTTGAGTTGAATTTCTCTCTCTCTCTCTCTCTCTCGCCCGCGCGCCTGCGGTTGAAAGGACGTTTCACGGGTCTAGAGCATCACGTACGTTATTGGATTAGCTCGAAGGCGCATTGTATATGAAGAACTTTCTCAAACTCGCGGAGCAACGGCACGCTATCGCGATAATACGATAAGGCCGCTAGAAATTATTACGGTCACTAGGAATTTCACTAAAATTCCTAACATAGCCGCAGCTCGCAAAGGGCCAACCTATTACCTAATAACGCCTTGCCGGTTGCGGGTTAATTCATTTGGACGAAATCGATTAATCAGGGGCTAAAAGCATGCCGCATAAAGGACTTATTTTTGGTGGTCACGTTTCTCCATAGCCGGCTCTCATAGCATGAGAGAGAGGAGAGAGGAAGGGAGGGTGGGAGGGAG
>NW_014554751.1:82583-130285 GCF_001313825.1 Dinoponera quadriceps | reverse complement strand
AGAGAGAGAGAGAGAGAGAGAGAGAGGACATTGGTCGAGATTATCGGAAAAGCGGGTTTTATTACGATCGTGATTATCGTGTGTACGTACATACGTACGTACGTACAAGAAGATTCATGCTGGCACGCAACACGACGAACTTCGCTTCGCTGTTTGAAATAAAAATCCCAGCAAAAGAGAACGACTGAGTGTATAGATTGCGTTTCTGCAGTTACGAGAAATTAATTAATTAGGAGATTGCAGCACGAAATGTCCGGCACGATCGGAAGAAGAACGATCGCCAACGTCGGGAACGATTTCGCCTGAACGCGTTGTACATTGTCATAGTGTAACCAACAATGTGCAAGACCACCATTGACACGTCGAACGACCGCGGACTATTAAGTTCCTCCTCGCCTAATGGATACTTCCGGTGGCATGGATGCGTGTCTTAGACCGGCGAGATGGAACGACCGCGATGAAGATGCACGGGTGCGGCGAAAATCGCGGCCGTTACCGGGAAGGGGGATGAATCTGCACAGACATAAATCACTGTGTCAGAATAGAATTAGCTCATTCGTTCGCTCGTTTCATGTAATATTATCGCTAGGGTGACGCGTTTCTTGGATATTACGAAACATCCGCCAGAGCATCCGAGGAGCGTAACGGGCATTACAAAATTGATTTGCGATAAGGAAATATCAAAGGTTCAAAATTTCCCGTTCTCATTGTTATTTTTAGTAACGTTATGCTCATAAAAGATCGAATATAATTCGATCTTTCGCTGTGTGACTGCGGCAGCAACAGGACGAAAGGCACACGAGCGAACTCAAATTCGACTCGATTGATATTTTATGAGTGTCTCTTTCTACACGTGGACGACACGAGAGTGTCAGTGCCATCGCGTCGGTGGCAGCGATGGCGGCAGCAGTGTGGTGATGATGTGGTGGTGTAGTGATGTAATGGTGTGCCGGTGGCGGTGGTGGCGGCGACGGCGGCGCGCATGTGACGTATGCGCCCAACGCAATCCTCCGGCATCGGCCACCGCGACAGACGTGACTTCCCTCAGTGGTCCGTGAAACGCGATCGGAGTACTATGAAGTTCGTTTACTCTCTCTCTCTTTCTCTCTCTCTTTCTCTCTCGTCGCAGACATGTGATTCGTAATCTCGCGATTATTTCGCGTCATATCGATCCGACAGCACCGCGCTTGACGCTCGTGGAAAGATCTTGGCAGCTTGTCACAGCGAGACCTTGTCGTGGTGTCTAATGTAAATTGAAGGGATAAGTGTGAACGTAGGTGGCACGTAATGTCTGGAGAACATGGAGGTTTCTACACAAACGTGGATCTCTCTCTCTCTCTCTCTCTCTCTCTCTCTCTCTCTCTCTCTCTCTCTCTTATGAGCTAACTCCTCGTGTTCTTCTCGGCCACGCTTTCTCAACTCTCTCACGATTTTTCTCTTTCCTCTCATTGCCTCTAAAAATTTCAGGTATGTACTCATTTCATTCACACAAAGTAAAAGTTATGACATACGATACGCTGATTCACTTGAAAAAAAATAGGTAAATCGAAAAAGTATCTACGGATGTCTTTTGTTATGAATTTAGACTCGCGATGTAATTTTTTTATGAATCTAGTCTCGCGATGTAATTTTTTTAAAGGAATTGTACTAAAATTACTGTGCAAAACAAATAGAAAACATCTATCTTGCTTTGTTTAATCAAATTAGCCTTCTTCATCGCGCAGAGTAAACCTTGTTTCTAAATACGGTTGCGTTTGAACAGCGGTGCTAAAGCAATTAGGTGACTTCTTTCTTACCAAGGCTGTGTCAATTAGCGGGTAAATCACGCAGGACGAAACGAAAAATCAAAAGAGCCAAGTCATGATTATTGTTGTTTAATTCTACGAGTTATATGAGGCTATCCCAATGATAGCCGTAGTAGTTTTACGATCGATAAACGAGTCGTGAAAAATCGCGTGATTATAAACGTCAAGAAAATTAAATTCTTTTTATTGTCAACAACTCAGGTACCCGATTAAATTTCTGCCAGGGAAAAATTGTTCGAAGTATTCTCACTCTGATTAATGGTTCGCTAAAAACTGGAGCATTCTCTGTGTACGTAAAAAGGTCGGAAAGAATAAATTATGAACTTTTCATGTAGTTTCGTATCGGCGAAACACAATATACAAGAGAGGTTTTAGAATAAGCGGATAAAATTGCAAGATGGACATTTGACCTATGCGGAATCGATTTTTCCTCCACAAAGATGTCGAGTCAGCGCGTGAAAATAAAAAAACTTTTCGCGAACTATACAACTCTATATATGTACACAACTTCGAGAGGCGGGTGAACATTGCATATACACACACGCAACAAACAGAAAAAGAGAAGGGGAGAGAGAAAGCGATAAAGAGAGAGAGAGAGAGAGAGAGAGAGAGAGAGAGAAAGCGCGTTATTGAAAATTAGTCTAAAATAAAGCTTCATATTATTTTAATCTGAAGCATAATTACGGAAATATGTAACATTGAAATTAAGAAAGGTACGATAAGTGATGGCGAGTTTCTCCGACATTTCCGTCGATCCGTCTCATTAAAATTCAACCTGTTTAATTCTAGTGTCCCTTGCAGTAAGCTGTTCCGCATTGTCGCACTGCAATTTATCAAAAGTTCGTCCCAGTTGGATGTAGTTACTTTTAGAACTTGTTACACAGTTAATTCTGAAATCAGGATCTGTTCATATCTCTTCTTAATTTAGAGTGTCATGAGAACGTGTTGTAATTCACGAAAATTTCGTTGTAATCTTTATGCGTCATCGCTTTCACTCGTCACCGTTATTTCTGTAAATATCTCCTTACGATATTAATATATCTATATATTTATGCGCACGCTCGTATTATTGTTCCGAAAATATTTTGCACGGATAGAATAAGCGTTGCTGTTACTTCCGTTTACTTCATTCCTACAGAAAATCTGCTTACATTAATGAACTCATTGTTACATTTCGTTTCCTACTTTTACTTATTTTACATTTTTTGTTTCTCTTAGCGGAATTTAATTTCCTGGATGGAAATAAATATCCGTTCCCCTTTTTATATGCTGGTTTACAATAAATCTCACGGGAATAAGGGCGAACGAAAATTAAAAACCTTAAAATTAGAAGGGGTCATATAGGGATGTTTATGACAAAATAGATTATAAGATTATATCCGTTTACGTTTTCTTTCTTACGCCAAATAAAATTTTTATAAAATCATTATAAATTATTATAATATCATAAATTATTGTGATATTTTAATTAATATAATATCATTATAAATGATATTTTTCTTTTTATTTTCTTTTAACCTATAGATTCCAGTCCACATGCGATCTCATCCAAGTTATTTATTTTGAAATTCTCAATTTACTTTTCGCGAAATGTTGTTTCGCTTAAAGCTTTATTATCGTAGCCTCCGTTCTCCGATTAATTATCGGCTCTGTGTCGGACAAAATGCTTCTTGATTTCTCCCGTAAAGTTACACAGCCCTTTCACCCTCTGATCAAAGCGGTAACCTATATATCCATTTATACGAGACACAGGGAGGTAAAAGCCGGCCAGCGTGGTATCTATTCCAGGTGGTATCAATCGCTGTTCACAGGACAGCTCTTTTTCAATTAAGCTTTGATCATGGTGCATCGAGATATATAGCAAACGTGCGCGTCGTTTCACCGGTGTCCGAGGGTTAGGTTCAAACGAATGTCATTCGGATAAAGGGGGAGATGAGACGCGGGCGTTCATGAATGGAACAAAAATCTCGTTCGATCGAAATCATATGTCGCTCGATTCTCGTTAACGCGCTGAGGTGTTTGAAAAGACGCGTTTTTTTTTTCTTTTTTATAACATCCGGCACGTCCACGCCCTCTCTTTCCGAACTTTCGATTTCAATTAACGAACCTGTGTTCAAAAAGCTTTACTTTGTACTTTATCTCCTCTATATTCACTCATCTTGTTTCTTTTTCTCGCATACAGGCGAAAACGCGCGTTGTTGATTACACGGATGTTTGACGATAAATATTAAAGAGTTCCAACGTGAACTCGACTGGGTTTACTCAATTTCCGGACGACTCCACTTTTCTTTCGTGGTCGACACAGCGATATCTGCTGTCGATCAGCAATGGACAGTCATTACAGTCATTATTGAAGCTTCGATTAAGAAAATAATAAAAATGCCTTAGAAGCGAAGACAACGGGACAAAGAGAAGACCGTAGAAACTAACTTTTCGCGCTAGCTGCTCCCTTCCTCTAAGTACTTCGAGTCTCATCCTGTGGAATGAGGCCGCGTGGTCGGTCTGTCTTCTATTTGCTTACCAAATATCAGAACGAATTGAATTTGAACGAGAGAGCGACGGAAGCGAGCCGCGTGTGTACGGCGATTAGCGCTACCGCGAGGGAAAAGGAATATTGATCGTTTCTCATCAGCGCACGCAGCTCGTAGTGAAAATTGGAAGAGGTCGTCGAGAGACTGGCGTTCATAATTCCGGAGGAACACACGTGAAAGAAGAATCGTCATAGCGCGACGTGTATCTATAATTAATTCTCAGCCGAGGTATGCGTCTTCCCGCTAATTAAATAGCCTCTGCGAAAAAGAGGAATTTCCTTTTTTTTATGTTTCTATATCGTTGTCAATAGAATTACGGAGACCCGATGCAAAACGGGGCCGAAGGGGTTAATCTTCCGGCGGGCAAGTGGGGGCGCGAGAGACGACGACGCGCCGTCACGCTGCGGTCGTCATCGAGAACTGTCGAGAGGAACGTCGAGCGCCGCTCTCTCTGGCTACGACTATTTTCGTACGTGAAGTATTTTTAAGTCTCGCTTTGGGAGTCTCGAAAGGCGCGATTTCCAGAAGAAAGAAACGCGCCGTTTCCTGCCCGTCTGTCGCCTTTCACGATGCAGTTAGTCGGTGCACTTCACGGACAATCGAGAAAGAAAATACGAGGGGAGCGTGCGTGCGTGCGTGTCGTTCGTTCGTTCATTCGTTCATTCGTTCGTTTGTCGTGCGTGCGGCGTTCTTACGTTCTTCGAGAATATACATAGAAACACGTTCTTTCTCGACTAATTGAGCCACGTGACAGACACAATCTGTTAATAAATCTCGGGTCTACGTCTCGAAGGAACTCGGAGAATTCCGATCGAAGAAACTCAGCCGCGATAGCTTCTGATATTTGCAGGAAAAATTGTTTCGCACTAGGATCCCGATACACTCTATCTGACGATCGGTAAACGATTATTACGCGCGCGCGCATCTCTGGGTACGATGAGAAGCGTGACGCGAGAAGTGACAGTGGTTACGAGGTGACGAGTTTCGACGTTTGTAACACGACGTTTGCGCCGCTCGATGAGACTCTCGTCCCTGCGAACGATTGTCAATAATAGTGTTTGCGGGGCATAATACAGCCGTTGCGCCGGTGCTAGTGACTCTCGCGTGGAAAAAGGTGAACCGATTAGTCGTCGATGATGCAACCCGTACACACCGAGAACAACAACTCCGCTTTGGACATGGAATCCCTCGAGGAGATGCTTCGCAAGGTAACGTTACTTATCGTCCCCGCGAACTTCCTGATCAAAGTATAATTAGCCCGAGATTCAAAGAGGAACACGTAATGCAAAGCCTGTGAGACTAAGAAAGATTCTAAGATGTAAAGAGTCGTAAATTAGAAAACATTAGGTATAAGCCAGCGCGACGGCACTCTCGTGTGCTTGTCTGCACTTGTCTGAACGCGGTGAAATTTTCCCTCAAAGAAGGAAGAATTATTGTGCGAAGCGTCAGACAAAAGGGACTTCGTTGGGGGAACAGAGGGGGTGGGGGACTGAATTTTTAACCGCGACTTCCTGTAATATATTCTGTCAGGCATCGCTGAATGGACCACTTAGCTGAGCGTCCACATTTCTACGCACGTGTAAATGTTCATGCGTACGCGTTGGTAAGGTTGAAGCGAATTTTCTATGCTCTCTAGCAAACGCATTAATGGTCGACTCGGCGAAACCGCCCGAAAAACGTTGAGAATACGCAAATGTGTACGCTTAACTTAAGTTTTTTGCTCATGTAGAAAAAAAAGATTACATTTCAATTAACAATTGTTAGTCGCGTATATACACCGAGAAAAAGGTTTCTTTGAATTTAATATCGTATTTGTTTGACTTATCGAATTTTTTTAATATAATCAATCAATTAATATTACAATACAATCAATCATTTAATATTGGATATCATTTTATTTGAATGAAAATGTTGTATTCTACTAGAGTAAACTGTTTGATGGAAAAAAAAACAGTATTATATTTGGAGGACATATTTTTTTATAATAAAAGAAATCTATTTTATCGTGTATTAAATATTGTTTTATGGAAACAAAAAGAAATTCTCTAATATTTTTTTTTATAACATATGTTATTTCTTTCAAATAATTCATTGCTTGTAACAATCATTCTAATGTTTGAATGAAAATACAAAAGAAATATGTTATTTGACGTAAAAATATTTATTGTTTGAAAAATCAAATTAATCCTATTTGTTGAACATTCGTTTGTTTGCTCTATTCTAAAAGATAAGTTTGTTTTAATTAAAAAAATTTTATTAAATCCAAAAACCTCTTTCTTTGTATATTTATTAACACGTTGACTGACAATATAAAGTACGATATAAAACTAAAAAAATTACATAGTTTAACAAGTAATTTCAGGATCGTATAATTAATATACTTGAATATTTCTTATCAAAAATTTTTAATTTTTTGGCCTGAACGAGATTTCCTCCGAAATGCGCGTGGCACTCAACGTGTTAAATACATATGCGGAATATTAAAAAAAAAAATATTATTATAAGAAAGGGAATACTGGATAATACGATTTTCGAATATGGTATATTCGACGCGGTTTATATTGTCGCTTAAAGCCTTAACATTCGTCACGGTCTTACGATAATTCACATTAAGTTCCTCGTTAAGCGCACTCTCTCTCGCTCGTTGTAACACAACGTCTGCGAGGGAAATTCTTCATCGTTTTTTACATTAACACCACTACTGTCTGTAGCGCTGTCAGATGCAAGTGTCGTGAGACAAATGTCACGTGTAAACGTAGCATGAAGCTCAGGTTTATATTACATCCATACCGCTGTCATACGCAAGTGTCAGGAATAAATGTCAAATAAAAACCTACCAGAAAAGAGCCTGGAGTTTACATTTGACATTTATCACTTATGACACGTTTATCTGACATTTCCTCCCCCCCCTCGCAACCATACTCTTATTATGATAGAACGCGCGACAGAAAATCATTGTGCCATCACCGTCGTTATCGTCATTTGTGACGGCTACATCATCGTCAGCCCCCGTATCATTAAGCCGAGCGCTACTATAATGGAAAAAAAAAGAAATTATCGCGCGAGATGGAAAATCGCAAGTACTCCCGAGAGACGGCCTTTTTTAATTCTTTGCCAAACTCTTACGGCGGCGGCGGCGATGGTTATTGCTCGTCGCAAAATTCAGACACAACGCGCGAACACGCTTCGAAGCGGACGGTGTCGTCCGACCGACGTACCAACGCAATCTTTCAAATTATAATGCGAAATGAATTCGCGATGGTGGGCCGTAGCGAGCGGAAGGGTTACGGAATAATAACTCGGTGCGCTCATGCGCGCGCGCGTTTTCCCGCTCGCAGGATGTATCTATAACTCGCGAATGGAATGCATAATCCAGCGCGCATTTGCATGCTGCGGGATGCAAAGCCGAGCCAGTAAGCTCGGTGCGGTAACGTAAACTAAAGCTTAAATAACATCGGACGTGCGTGCGGAGGTTCGTGTCTCCTCGCGCGCGCTGGTGTGCGCTCTCTATGTGCACTGTACATGTGCAGAGGGTAGGATAACGCGTGGCCATTCGCCCACGAAAATGGAGCAGTTAATTGTCCTTCCGTTACCGTGCAATTACGTTTGTCACACGGGATAATACCGTTTATTGTGCCTTACTGCTGTAATTACTTTTGTAATTAGTGTTCCTTCGGCAACGGGCGAGTCTGGCGCGAGACAAGTCGCGACTCTCGGAGAGACCGAGCTCCACCACTGCTTTCTTTCGCTGATTCTACGATCAGTGCAATCTAGTGGATTGTTAGAAAATTCAGCAGAAAGGATGAAAGTTGCTATGGCGACTTTCGCGAACGAGTCGCGATCCCGCGTCATGAAAATGCGAAACTCGGCTTTACGCTGAAATCGCCGAGCCCAGAATTGCCGAGATCGTCGATCCGCCTAATATTAATTACACTTCATTCGCGATAATTAATTCGCGCGACTTCCACGTGACTAAGCTCCCCGACGACGATGATAAATTCTCTACTAGCCCGTCGTTGTTTCCCGTTCGTGCGTGTCCGCGAGTGGTAAGAATGACACGTAGCTGTATAATATCACGTAGTGGATAGTATCAGGTTTTACGGAATTGCAGCGACATTGGCCGCACTGCCGATCGAGTCTCCGTATGTGTATTCATTTCCTCAGAGACTTATTCTTTAGAAATATTTCGTCACAAACGCAACGACAACAATATCGTAAAAACGAGTGGCATCATATTCTTATTAGCAGATCGCCTTGATCCCCATTTTTTGATTCATAATGAGCAGCTAAGCGCGAATTGATTTTCTTTTCTCCAACGGAGGAAAGTTTTCGACTGTATCGAGAGCTAAGCGAAGAAATATACGAAAACGGGGGAGAACTCTCCCGGTTTTATCCCCGAGCACAGACAGCCGCGACTTTCCCAAACGGGGGAGGACATGGGAAACGATCGAGGAGGGTAAGCTCCCGTGGAAAGCTTTTTCGGTCGCGATTGCCGGTCTAAGCGGCTTTCCATTCGCGGCTAGGATACGTATTATCGACCCTGTGGCCACTTGAGAAATATTAATCCTGACCGTTGAGCGCACTGACGTCGGGAAACGGACGAGTCGACGGGGTAGGTTTCTCGCGAGACATCAGGAACCGGGAAATGTGAAAGAATGTTGAGCGTGTGTTCTCGTTATAACCGAACAGAGTCGTGTACACGGAGGAAAATAATTTAGAGGGGCAGTAAATTTTATGCTGTCGTGGCAAATAAGTAAATATACAGTACTGTTTCATATTTTAGGAGTTAATTTTTGAGATTATCTCATGAAGAAATGAACGTATATTTATATATAAACTATTCCTTATAAAATAACCTCAAAAGTTAACTAAAATATTGAACGGTATTTGAATAAACATTCTGTATATTTATTTATTACGGCAGCATAAAATTTGTCGTCTCTAAATTATTTCTTCCCGTGTACGAAATAGCGTTTTTCACACCACTGTCAGTCAATAGAACCTTTAAAAACTTAAAAAATATAAAACCTTTCAAATATATCGGTTCAAATATATTTTCAAACATATCGGTTTTTCTTTTTATATAAATTAGGCTATTTTTTATTAGTTTATCGCTTGCCTGTGTGATGATATCGGGTTAGACAAAAAGTTCGATTTGATTTTTTAATCAAATTTAACTTTTTTATATTGCATTTAATGGAAACGAATTATTTATCAACCAATCCGTAATCGTTGATTTCCTATATTAGATCTATCAAAAGTCAAATCTATTCTGGTACACATCGAAGATAGTATCACGTTGACTAAAATATCGAAAAATTTGATAAATATGCAAAAATTCAAATTAAAATTTAAATGAGTTTCCTTCGCTTTTAATAACCGCTTATCATGATACACTTTCCTGTATTAGTAACTCGAAGGGTTAAAGAATTTTAAGCTGTTCTCAAATTATTCTAACAGTATCCATTGTTGCGGTGTCCGTCAGCTCTCCGTTCATTCTACGCTGCCTGTTCCAGACGAATGAGCAGCAACGACTTCCGACGTGCCGATTAAACGGAGGTCTCCGCACCTCGCAAACTTTTCCACGCTTTTCGTCGGTGACGTACGGCCGAAACGTCGAAACGAGCTCACGCGACCATGTAAGATCGCGGAGATGGTTCGTGCGGCGCGGAGGGAGCAACGACGAAACGGTCGCTATCCACCGCCACCAGCACCTCCTCTCCTCGCTCCGGGCCATGGAGCGTAAAAGGGCAATAAAACACACGGGACGCATCTGGGTTACGAGCTTTACAAGGCACTAGCTTCTTTCTTTATCTCGCGCCGGGGCCATTGCTTCGGCCCTAAGCGATTTCACGAACATTTCTTCCGCCCGCTGGCGTTCCGTTTCCCTGTAGTAGCCACTCCGTGTAGTTCGTTGCTGCTGCAACCAAGGTCCGATTCTTGGTGCTCTTGTTAATTTGCCGAGTTTTCTCAAAAAGTTTATGAAAAACATCACTACCAACGTTTCACGTCCTCATAATCAGTAGCAAAGCCTTAGGAAACTTTTAAGAAAAAATACTGATTAGGTGTAATAACTGATAAGTGTTCAAATTCTCTCAGTTACACTGATGCAAACTGATCCAACATCATCAGTTAATTGAAACATTCATCAGTTACTGATGCAGCTAATCAGTACTTTTTCTTAAGGAAAGGGGCGTACGTACAGCCCCATTTAAGGGGAGAAACCCATTTAATTGACTTAAAATTCTTGTTTGGATATGGGTAAACAAATATTCTGGTTGCGAGAACCAAACTTTGGTTCTACTTCTTCAACTAAATAGATTTCTCAGTACAAATCCTTCGGTTCTTCATATGCGATATTTTAATATTTTAACAATCGGGAACGTTCATTACGTTATTATCGCACAATGTATGAGATTTGCGAAAGAAACAGTCGCGACATTATGAACATTCGATACGAGAAACACGTCATATCACCACGAAAGCAGGCTGCGAGAGACTGTCGTTCAAAAATCACGCTCCTTCGTAACGATGATTCAGGCGATTGCCTGCCACCCGGTATAGAAGAGTGTATAGCGTTGTGACGATGTGCCGGCCGGCGGCTGCTCGCTCTCTCTCTTCTCTCGGTCGTCTCGCGAATAAATGTCGCAGTTACACGGATTGCACTGGGAATTGGGCACGTGGGCGTGTTGCGCTCGCAGCGGGATGCACCAGTCAGCCAGCCAGCTAGCCAGCTAGAGGCGGGAGCAATAACGATAACGGCTAGATCGCGCTATAAAGCCCGCGACAACGTTACGTGACGATGACGGGCGTTACGAGCGCGATAATAAGGAGATACGAGAATTAGTTCGGCGACGGTCAAATGTGATATCCCGTTTGTCCTTCCGACTGCTTGGAACGTCTTACGAATCTTATCACAGTACAAACGGGAGTCGTCTCGCTATCACGCAGAAAAAAGATTGGCAAAGGCAGCTGAGGTATAACCGTGCAACTGAAAAATGAATTTGGTGAGGTCTACCGGACAATGAGCAACCAAATGCGTTTTGGTTGAGGGAGACAGAATTTCTGGTTATAAAAACCAAATTTCGTGAGAACTACAAATTTTGTTTCTTTCAACCGAAACGCGTTTGGTTGTCCATTGTCAGGTAGATTCAACCAAACTCATTTTTCAGTATAGCTTTAAGATATTTCTGTTTGAAATAAGAACACTTAACATAGGCTACGTTCCATTTCAAGACCGCATCGACATCATTCTATCTTGATTTCTTACTGAATATTAAATAGAAATGGAATAACGTGTCGCAACTCGATCGCCAAATACAACACTGAAAAAAAAATTTGGTTAAATTTACCAGACAGTGAACGAACCAAACAAGTTTTAGTTGAAGGAAACAAAATTTCTGTTTTTTATGACCTAAATTCGGTTCTTATAACCAGAAATTCCTTAAACCAAAACGCGTTTGGTTTCGTATATTATCTGATAAATTTAACCAAATTTTTTTCCATGTATACTATCGTTACCGGAAATCAATTAATCAGCTGCAGCATTTGAACTCAGATGCTACAATGACGCTACAAATATATACTGTCAGAAACAAATTACGTCTTATAGTATGTATATATAATAAGAAACTTAGCAATAGCTGCCATTTTCTTAGTTACTCATACTAATATGCGTTTTTCAACTGATATGTTTTTATTCCGCAGTGCGTTTTATCGAATGCATCTCACCTGTAATAACTAACTCCTGGCAAAACTGTTAGACCTCAAGCCGAGTTTGCTGATTTTGTTAATTTGCGGAGCAATTTTGTCGATTCGAAGTTGACGATCTCGGGATCGTACGAACATTATCGGAAGATCGTGATATTTCCTCGCTCGCTCCATCAAGTTTCTCGCGTGCTCCTTCTAACGAGAGATTGTTACCTTCGCGTTACCTCCATTACGTTCTCGTCCTTAACGGAGTCCGATTAACGTTAACGTAACATAAACGTTAACGGGCGGCTAATGAAGGTTAATACCGCGAGATGTAGGCCAACAGCGAATCGCAGTTCCTCGCCGTAAGCAAGTGTATCGACGTTATTCTCCGGCGTCATTTACGGTCCTCGCAGTGAAACCGTCCGTACGTTCGTACCCCTTTTCCGGCTGGTGTGGTTAATATACAAGGCACGGGAGAACGACCCGGCCTTTCGACCCCGGAATTTCGATATAAATAAGGGTCGTGCGCCGGTACACCGCGAAGAACTGCTAACGCACGAGGTGCTAACCATCGTACATCCCCATCCTGATCGAGCTAATTCCACCGTGCCGTTCTCGCGCCGGGAAGCAGTCCGAGCGAGTTCGAGGACTCGGTATAATTCGAGTGAGATTTTCCCGCAACAGGGAATTGAATCGATCATTGTGTACGGAAACATTAAAACGGTAAAGAAGAATTGTATGTTTTATTTGTGATGAAATGTATTTTATTTCGGCTGCAAACAAAGAATTTCTCTTTTTTTACTCTTTCGGGATAGTTTTAAATAAATAAATCTTTGCAAGCTTCTAATAATCCCCGACAGGCTGATCAGTGAAACGAAATGATAAAGCAGAAACGGCGAAGAAAGAGGCGGGGGGCGTTCGGCGATCGCGAAAATAATTTCCGTTCGCGAGGATTAGCGCACGACTTGGCGAAATGTATGCACGGCGATTCATATCGCTGCTTTCTAATTTACTTACTTCCCGCGCTGTGGCCACCGCCGCGATCGTTTTTAATAACAAAGTGGAAACGTATCGAAAGAGGGATGCGTGAATCACGTAGCCGGAAGTAATTTCCGCATTCGCATTTTTCCAGCCCGTCGTCGCCGCCGCCGCCAGAAAGAAAACCAAGCAAGATCAGCCCGTTCTTTTTACCTCCGCCCACCCACCTCTTCTTCGCCGTGTACTTTCCGTGATTCTCTCCGCGGCACGCGACAGCATCGGGAACCGGCCATAAATTCTCCGCGCACAAAGCGAACGAAATTCAAGAAAGTACCCAGCGTGCCGCACTTCTCTATGTTTCACGTCACGCGAGCCACCGATAACATTAACGAGCCAATCCTCGCGACGTCCCGGCGCGCGCAGGATCTTCCGACGATCGAAACATGAAAGGGTGTGTTATCGTATACCGCGACTTTCGTCCCCTGTGCTTTACGCACGGCATCCGACGGATTACGGCTAGGTAGGTACCGCTGCCCTCGGAGAAAAAGGGCACTCACCTCCCTTTCCGCTCCAAAAAAGAAGAAAAAGCACTTCCCTTTAATGACGCGAGTACCTTGAGAGTACGTCGAGGGCACCTCGCACCCCTCTGCGACTACAATGTGGACGTTGTTTCACGCTCGCGAAAGTCCGCCGTGAAATCCCACAATAATCCGCAAGAAAATTTTTAATTTCATCCGTCGGGATAATGAAGATTTTTCTGTCTAACAGCGTGTCTCTCGAGCGTCCAATGCCTAAGTCCCGCCGGTGTACTAATGAGTAAGACGGATTAACAACGCGGGTTAAGAGTTAAAAGACCAAGCGAGATGTTTGTGTTATCTTGAATTTTGCAGATCACGTCTGTGACGCGCGTCACTGCCTCGGTATCATTTCGTCGTCGTAAAAAAAAATCGTGGAATTCGCGCACTGACGACAGTTTGAGAGATCCCGGCAGCGCATCCCCTTTGCGGCTAATGTACCATTCGTTCTCTCTCGGTCCACTTCGCTCCTCTTTCCACCCTCCCCATGCAGATTTCCCTTTCTGGCAACTCGCTCGCGCGCGGCGAGTTTTCCCTCTCCGCATTAGGAGGAGCGTTTCTACGTTTCTCCTCGGCTTTGCACTGTTCTCCACGCTTCGTTCTCCCTTTCGTCTCTCGCGCCCTTTGCTTTTTTCTTTCCTCTCCGACGCCAGATGCTGCTAACTGCGCCCTCCTTGATGAGATCCTGCTCCCTCCTGCTGCTACTCCTCCTCCTCTTCTTCCTCCTCTTCGCTGTGCTGCAGCACGCCTCCTTCTGCCGATTCATCTTCCTCGAAAGAGACGAGATCGCAGTACACGGCCGCTTTATTTGCCGGAGCGAGAGATAGATAGATAGGTTACAGGGTAGAAAAAGAGAAAAGGAGAGAGAGAGAAAGAGAGCGCAAAGAAATACGAATTCTTTATACTCGCCAGCCCTTTTATTATTGCGGCAGGGCTGGTGATTATTTTACGGTCGCTGATATCACACTGGGCGAAATACCGCGTAAAAGTATGCTTCAAACGAGGAAAGCATGTAGGAGGAGCAAAATCATCGCTCTCATCCTGACTCGATATCAAAACTAGCTCAGAAATCAGGACTAATTGTCGTAATTAACAAGTCGCCGTGATCAGAACCAGCTAGATAAATTGCAGGAGCGAGTCCAATGAGAACTTCCGGAGAAAGATGCGATTACGAAAGTAAGCGTAAAAGTCGACTCCGCAGATCGATCGAGGAATCGCGATCGTTTAAGAGTCGCGAGACACTTTACTATGTGTACTTTAGACGAGATTTTCACGCGGGATATTCGCGCCGACGTACACACGCGTATTAATCTCCACTCCGATCGAGCCGATATTAGAGTCCGGTTTAACTCCATCGTAACCATTAAACTGTCATCGAGCGAGCAAGTACGCCTCGTCCCATGGACTTAACCAAGTTTGATGAAACTTTCCCTCGCGAAATTAGACGACATCGAAGTGCTCGCGCGTCGAACTTTCCTAGGAACGTCTTACCTCGAGAACACCGTGAATCTGTTACACGTCACCAAGATATTAAAGATCCTTATCAGTTGTTCTCGATGACTCGACGTCAGAGACGCGCGAGGTAACGCGAACAATTCCCGCGATCCCACGCTCACGAAATTGACGTGCGATGCCGTCTTTCATTTCATATTTTGCAGACTTTTGCGAAACGCGATAAAAACGCTCCGTTTTATCAGCCTGATAGAGCGAAGCCAGACGATCATCCTGATTAGAACCCGACTAGAAATTGTCATCAGATGTATTTGATATTGCATAAGATCTTAACTAGGTAAGCGCAAGGTAATTCTTACTATGGTAAACCTGATTATATGCTGATAAAAATTGAAAAAGGAAGACCTTTATAAGATTATAATGATTAAGTACATATTAGGACTTGAATGTATTATCCTAATATATTATCTTATAAAATTTTACCTTTAGATTAGATTCTTTTCGGAATTTTGTTCATTTTATTTATTATGACTTGCATTATCAGTTTCTAATATGGACTTTTTGTAACAAACCTAGTAGATAGTAAATTTGGTTAATAAACTTTATTTTTATAATTTTCTTCCATAAAAATATTTGTTTTCCAATTATTAAAATCAAAAATCGTACCATTCTAACAATATTTATGTTCCAATTTATATTTTTAATTGGTATTTTTTATTAATTTAGCATTCTCTGCTCTTTATAAATTCTAATCTAATCATAATCATTTTCGTTGCCTGAGATAAAACGTGATAAAGATTCAATAGTATAAACTGATGAGAACATTATAATGAATCTTGATTAAGGTCCTAATTACAACGCAACGTTACATGACTTCTTAGAACTCGGTAATAAAACCTTAGATGGATCTGACAATCAGTTAAAGTCAATCCGAGTTAGATCATGGGGTAAATTTCTAGTTGGGAAATTGTCATCAGGTATACCTGATATTGTACAAATTTCTAACTAAATAAGAGTAAGGTAATCCATACTACAATAAATCTAATCATATATTGATAAAAATTGAATATAGAAGACCTTTCTAAAGTTATAATGATTAAGTATACATATTAGGACTTTAATGTATTATCCTATTATTTTATAAAGTTTTATTCTGATCAGGTTCTTTTCGAGATCTTATTTGATCTATTATTAAAGTCGAAAATCATCCAATTCTAACAACATTTATTCTTCAATTTATATTTTGTAAGTTTTTTTCACTAGTGTAGCATTTCTTACTCTTTATAAACCCTAATCTAATCATATACTTTCCATTATCTGAGATAAAAATGAATAAGGATTTGATTGTATAATTTGATGAGGCCATTATAATGAATCCTATGTGTGACTGAGGTCCTGATTACCACACAATGTTATATGACTTTTTAGAACCCGATAATATAACCTTGGACTCGACAACCAGTTAAGGTCAACCCGAGCTGGACCATGGAGTAAATTTCTAGTGAGAAAGCGCCTCGAAAAGTCGGCTGTTCGCGTTAAATGCTTGGAAATCGTCTGCTTTTCTGCGCGACTATCAAGTTGACGACATAGTTTCCACCGTGCTTTATGAATCTGCTCGATCGAAATAGCGTTATATAAGTTAGAAGAATCAATTGTATGGATCTTGCAATTTCCCGGCTCCTTGCGTTGTAAACGATGTCACGTCGTTCGCATGATGACTGACCTAGGTATTTTAAGTCCACTCCTATATCAAGATAATCGTATATTTAATTTTATCTCGTGTAAAAAGATTTATCGTCGAAAGTTGCCGTTTATATTCGATTCGCGCATCGAGAGCTATTTCGTTCAAGCTCTCTAAAATGCTATTCGTAAGGAACAAAAAAACATTACTAGTTCTCTGAATTTTATAGCGCGATATTTTGCATTAGTTACAAAGACGGGTGATATTACGGTTAAAAGCCGAGGCGATCGTTTATTTCATGAAACGCCATTAATCTTGTGCAAGGCGACGTATCGCTAAAATGATCCTGCTTTTTGTTTCAGCTCTCCGAACTTGAGCAGCGGGTATTAGAAGCGGAGGGCAGGGCCGATGAAGCGGAGGACAAGGTAAGCGAATACTGTATCAATATACTCCTAGATTGGAAATGCAAAACTACATGAGTGTCGAGAAGGGATGTAAACTGAAGAAATCCAAAAATTCATATTATATCTGTAATTATACAATTACAAATTTTATTCGAAAAAAGAATGAAGAAAGGAAAAACGTACGAAGAAACACGAAAGCATATTGCCGACGTGCACTGTATTTTGCATTTTGACAATTTACGACCCCCCCTCCTTCTTTGCCTTCCGACTAATTTTTACCCTACCTGGAAGTTACGAACGAACGAGACGGTAGTTCTTTCACGGTAGTTCTTGGATAGATCTTCCCGTCTTATCAGAATTGTTTACACCTGTTCTATACAGTGTACTGGCATATACCGTGCGATGTTCCTTTACCGACGACGACAGCGACTCGAACTGGTTCTACGCCCCCGCACGCGTTTCTTACCCTCTTATATCTGGCTTTACCGACGGTTACCCGGAATACCTTTCCGTAAACGGTGCACCGTGGAGATTCGGATTTACCAGCCGGAGGCAAGCCAGGTGCTCACTTTCGACAACCCCGCCGATGATATCTCCATTATAACACATAGTAACGTAGCGCGAAGCTCGAAAGAGAAACAAAAAAACTTGTATCGCGCCTCATATCACGAGAATCGTATTGTAAAAAGTTAAACGTACAGAAAGAGAGAGAGAGAGAGAGAGAGAGAGAGAGAGTTATAGCTATTTCTCGTAAGTTATCTTTTAAACTCGTTTGATCACGGAGAACAGCTTCCAACCGCAACCAACGATGGGTGGCAGTCTCGATTGATGCCTCGAAATTGCATAACGTCTACTATCAGTTTCATTCGACGCGAATACGATTACCCTCCCCTGCAAACCAGAAATCGATCACGTCCCTCTGTTAATTAAAGTTTCACGTTAAAAAAAAATGCGAACAAGCGGGATGACTCCGTTATCGATGCCGTCGCGAGGTATCGATTAATCGCAGATGTGTCGGTGTCTGTCGGTATCCGTCGGTATTTTAACAGAGAGGGCAAGAGAAAGGGAGAAAGCGGGAGAAAGAGATAGAGAAAGAGAGAGAGGGCGAAAGACTGATAGGAGTAGCAAGATGGCCGTGCAGCCGGCCGGCGAGGTCGTCGTTTTGTTATGACCCCGAAATTCGCTTTGACGAAACCACGTGCGTCCGCGACGATACGTTCGCAGTGTCGTGTGAACGCGCGACATCCTCTCGATCTCGCGTGAACGATCGCCGCTCCGTCTCATGCGAGATCACCCGGCGGGAACACGCCCGCGCGAAATTCGTCGCCGTGAACGCTGGTGAACGCCGTCGAAGGTCGAGGTCGTCGTTTCCGTTCGCGGTCCCGTTCCTGTTCCCCGTGCGCGAAAAATCATGGCTCGCAGCAGGTGACATCAATGAAAGGTAATTCGATCGCGGGCCCTCGTCGCTGCAGATTGGAAAATCAACGTCACTTGGATGGACTCGGATCGTGAAACTCCGTTTCTCTGTATTTATTCGCGGCCGACAGAATCACGACAGTTGACGCAGAGTGTATTCACCAAAGATCAAGCTGCCCGAAATTACACAGAAGGCTCAAAAAACGGTGTAAACGGTGAAATGAAATGAAATATTAATGAAGTATGCGTGCAGGCCTTCGTGAAATTAATGTTTTTATGTTCGGAAATTCGTCATCCGTTACGTAGCAATTGAAAAGTACACAAAAATAACGGAACGTTATATCGAAATATCACATGTTACATTTTTCTTTTCGTCATATTTTTCTCTTTTTTAACATATACCTTAAAATGTAATGAAAAATTAGAAAGCTTATAAAGTGTGGAGCGGCGTCGATGTAAAAGAGACCCTTATCAAGCCATATCGCGCAAGCGAACGGGACAACGAGCGACGCTTGAAGACGATATATCGGTTGCGACAGCGACTTAATGAGTCGCGTCTCGTGTAGAGAATTGGCTTACCGCCAGTATATGAGTAATCCTCACTTCCCGCCGACATCCGCACATTAAATAAAACGAAGATGCAGTCGTCGTCGTCTCCTTGCAACCTGCCTGCGCATCGTTCGACGGATAGGGCCTTATTTCGCGAAGCTGTGTGTAGATTCGCGCTGCGAGAGGAGGCGAATTTTATTCGTCGAATAAAATCGAACGCGAAGCTCCTCACAGTGTTTCGATGAATAATTCTCATCAACACCGTGCTGAAAAGCAATCGAAAGAGGGACGTTTCTTTGAACCAACCACACCGGTGCTTTTACCCGACTATTATAGCAGGTGGTTTTAGTATACACGTTAATATATATTTCATGGGAAATTACGTGGCTCGGAGCGAGTCGATATTTATCAAATATATTATTGACCAACGTTCCTGTAATTCGCATGCGCGTTATAATGCATTCGTTAAATTTGTACGCAATAATGCTTTTCGCGCATGAATGGCATTTCGTCGTAAAATACGATAACTTTTTGTTGTGTACGAGCTACCAGGTATCTTTGCCGAGAGGGTTGTATGTGTCACCGGTTTTATTGCGACACTAGGCGACATTGCGTCGGGATATACTAAAAAAAGGAAAGAGAGAGAGAGAGAGAGAGAGAGAGAGGCATATCTATGTTACGTTTCTCCACTGTTCCGATTGTAATAATCTGGAAGCTAACACAGACACTCAATATTTCACGCTATACGAAGAAAACATTATAATAAAAGTTACCACAAAATTTCGCAATGTTGGATTATGCCGAAATTATAACTGAAATTATGATGGCGTTGTAATCTTTAGTGATGTATTTCATCGTACACATCACTAAAGGTTACAATACATATAATAATTTTAATTATAATTCCGGTATGATCCAACATTGTAAAATTTTATGATAATTTTTATTACAATATTTTCTCCGTGTAGATTACTAAATTGGACGTCACCTAATATGATTCCCGCGCGAACAATAAAAGCGATAGAGTAGCCGCTCAATTATGCTCCGAATAATCGCTGTCATTTTTTATTCCGTCATTGTTCCGTACAATATAATTTCTACCGCAACCAGGAACCGTTAAATGTCCATTGTGCGGTTTCGAATGAGGGTACACACACGTCGTCAATGGCGTTATTTCAATAGCGTTATTGATACACGCCTCTCCTAAGCGATACAATGACCATTTAATGGTTTTCACGTTCAATAAAAGCCGCGAATGTTATTCTAGGTCTCTCATGGAGTTAAGTGAGTCACCCTTGCGCGGCACCGGATATTGAAACACACTGGCACCGCGACTTCCTCGTAGCCTCATTGTTAAAGCGCACGGGATCGTTTTCGTCATCATTCGCGTCTTCTTCCTTTAAGCCTGCGCTAACGATATACAAGTGGAGCAGATCGATAAATTTCAAGATAGTTCCGAAGCACGAGAGAAGAACGAGCACCGGAGAGGAACATTTGCGAGTTTCTCGTAGTCGCCGCTCCGGTCGCCGCCGGAGCGATTCCCGGCCGTTCGATTTTTGGAAAATCCTCGGGAGAAGGAATTACTTGGACAAACAACTCGCTTCCCGATATCCTTTCTTCTCCGCCGTGTGTGCGGGACAGTCTTTCGCGATCGAGTCGTCAATTATCAGCAAGAGACGCTTTTAGCGAGCGAGTTCGCGTCGCCTCAGGGTCATCGGCATGACCTACGGTGGTTGCGCGTCGTATATGCATACGAGTAGCATCCACAAATTCACCCATTGGCCATGAGCCAACGTGACTCACCGCCTCTAGAAAACCCCCAGAGTTTATGTACTTCGGTGTCGTTCGCTTCGCTTCAGTTCGGCGCGATCTTCACCGGCGAGCAGACGAAACTCTCTTTGTGCGCCTCTCTGTGTGTTTGTTCGCGAAATTCAACGCATCATATTTTTTTCATCGTTGTTCCTGACTCGTGGAGAACTCGCTGCTTACGTGACGAAAGAGGAAGTCGCGATCACGTGCGACGAAATATTCTCGTGGAGTATCCTACAACGAAGCACTAGAATAAGGATAGAAGTTAGAGCCACTATTGAGAAATTATCTACCATGGCGGCGTTTAATCGGGGTAAGAGCAAGACTGCAACTAGAGAAAATTATTGTGATATTGTAAATAGATATTTTACAATTATATAGAGTGCGTATGTAAATATTTTTTGTCATGAAAGTCGCTTTGTTGGTTATCTAAGTGATCTGTTGATTCTTTGTAATCGCAGCTTAATCCACACACAGAATGCTTGTCTACAAAATTAATATTATTCATTTTTATTTTTATTATTAATATTAAGAATTATATACTAAATGTGCGGTGGCTCTTGGGAATGTTCTGTCGAAGCGATCAGGAAAGAATATGCGCGACCAGTGTACGAATAGCAAATTGGATTGTCATCTCGCGGGGATAAAAGCCGGTCGCTTTAAGCGCACCGCGAAGCGCATGGGTGACGCGACCCGTCATGCCGCGTCGCGTCGCAAAGGCAGCGAGAGAAGACGACGCGACTCACGAGAAAACACCGGAATGGAAAAGTGAGGAGGGGGAGGAGAAAGAGGAGGAAGGCCAGAGGGCGGCAGAAACTGAGAAGCAGAGAGAGAGAGAGGGAGATCGATATAAGTCGGGTAGCACAGGCCGAGAAAACATTCTGGCTTTCCGTTCGAGAGAGAGACAATTTCCCCGCGTATTGATTTTCTCTCGACAAGTCCCCTTTCGGCCGGTCGTCGTCGGCGGACGAAAGCTCTCGCTCACTCACACGACGCTCGCCGAGCGTACATATCCGAGCGAGCGAGCGAGCGTCAAGGTGATATCGATTTTTGACAGCTGCTGCGAACCGTGTACGAACGACGTATGTCACGTCCGAGCGTACGTACGTACGACGTACGTACGGTAGGAAGAGTTCCCCTTGCTGCATGAGTCTGTCCTCTCTCTTTCTCTCCCTCTCTCTCTCTGTTTGCCTCTCTTTATCCGTCTATCCATAATCGCATGCAACGTGAGATCTGTCTCATTCGCATGATTTCGATCCTCGCCTTCCTCGAAAAGCTCGCTCGTTTCCATCGTGTCTGACCGGTGATCTCGCGATCGCGTCTCCTCGCTCGGCCGACTCGACGTACTCGATATAAATCGCAACCAGGGAACAACAGCTGAAGGAGTTTCTCCGATTTTCTATCATTTAGGTCTGGACGAGTGCCTAAATAAGGCGAAAAGGATCGATGCCTGAGTAGGAGATAGGTAGAGAAATATTGGCGAGAAATCGATATTCTTCAATTATGAACATTGTATTTCCGACCGCGCTTGGTTATATAATGCTTTCCAATAGCACAATATACATACGGAAAAGACGGAAACGGAGATTAATCAGGAGTACCTTTTTAGATGCTTAATATTATATAACGTCAATATATAATTGTATCAATCGATAAGTAGAGTTCGATGTCTCCGGGAAACACAGCACGAACATGAATACGAACGCTCGCTTACTCACTCTCTGTCCGTTCCAGGTACGGATGATGGAGGAGCGGCTGGTGAAGGGTGAATACTGCTTGAGCACATCCGGCGTTGGTTCTCCGCCGCATTCGCTACCGTCTACCTCCGGTACGCAGAATGACAAGATCGAGGATGTCCATTGTGCCTGCATCTCGAAACTAGAGACTCAAGTTGAGGAGCAGGTAAACGAAACTGTTGCGCAAGAGAAGTTGGACGTGTTAAAATAAGTGTTCTTCGCTAAAAAAAAGAAAAGAAAAGAAAACAGCGCTATTATCCAGTTACTTAAGTCATCTTTTGTCCCTTTTTCGCAACAAGTTACTAAAAAATCACTATCGTCCAAAATAGGTCACTATTATTGCTTTTTTCCTAAGTTGCCGTTAAGTTTGTAAAATATTGCATATATTTTTGCCGTCTCATCTGCTTCCGATTGTTCCGAAAGTATAGTTTATACTCTTAGTCTTTCCTTTTTATGAACTTTCAAACCGTACTATAAAAAACTCTACTATATGTTATTTGCTGTTTTACTTAAATGGCTTTAGTTACTCTCAGAATTTGGCCAAAAATGTCATTTTGATCACTATTTTGGTGTATGAAAAGTCACCTTTTGTCACCTTATCTGCCAAGAAGCAGTTATTATTTCATGTTTTTTTTGTTCCGGTGACTGGATGGCAACGTTAAAAAAATAAATGTCGAAAGACCTACAGTTTTTAAGTCACAATCAAAATTGCGATAAAACGTACGCTTCAAAGTATGCGCAGATAATCGTCAGGAGTCATAATTCACGCTATTCTCGCGATCTGTTTCCTCGATACTTGAGATTACGGTATCTGACGTTTGTCCGAATGGGTGGGATCGGGCGGAGAGTGGTCTTATCAGTCAGTCATCGTCACTCATTTATAGAGGCAATTACGGCTGCAAGACGCCAGACAGGTGGAGGCGAAGGCAGCGAGGATCAAGGAATGGGTTACTAACAAGCTGAGAGAACTCGAACAACAGAATCAACACCTGAGGGAACAAAACAACAAGTGCAACCAACAGCTCGAGTTGTTGCGCAATCATATAACCAACATCGGACTGAAACCACCTGTAAGTCTCACGATAGTCTGCTATCAACGTGCCCCTATTTTTTCCAGATTTATAACATCAAGGTTCCTGTTTTCTCGCTACAGCCATCTTGATTAATGACATCAGAAGCGAGAAAACGTATGCGAAAAATTCTTGCGGAATATGTTGAAATAAAAGAATATGTCCATGAAATAATCATAGTTATGCAAGAAAAATCTAACCCACATAGAGTATGTTTCGAGAAAAATGAAGATGAAAATTTAGTACATGATTTAAAAGGTATAAGTTGCACTGATTTTTCACAGTCGTTCAAGAAGTCAAGCATACTCTCTATTCTCTTTTCTTTAAGGGTGTTCATTGACAAGCTTAACCATTTAAAAAAGTGGGTAAAAAAGATGAAACTAATAAAAAATGCTACAATTAGTAAAAAATAAAAACTGTTTTTTTAATTTTAGGCGTCCATAAAGTTGGAACTTTTTTGTTTTATGTAGAAAGGCACAGACTACTCATTGGTAATAAAATCTGAAAAATCGTAATTTAAAATCTGAAAAATCATAGTTTTGTGGGATCCTTCTTGCATACATGCTATAGCCAAATGATACTTGTGATTGAGCGAGCATTTGTAAAATATTTTAGAAACTTCTTTTGCTTTAACAATCATTAAATACCGTAAAATTAACGCGACAAAATTATGAGAAAAGATAGGCTAAGAAGAAAGTTGCATGTCACGTTAATTTTACAGTTATTTATTGATTATCAAAGAGAGGAGTTTTCGAAATATTTGACAAATGTGTATGACTTGGGCATGCGTTTTCTCGCTTCTGACGCTTCATCAAGCAAGACAACGACTGCAGGAACCAAGAACCTTAACAGAGCCTCAACTGGTGTGATAATTGGTGTACGATCATAAAAATTTTTCTAACTCAGGCACCGACGAGAGCGTCGCTATCTTTGGAAGTAGACTCCACCCTGCGTAGACGATCGGAGAGTCTGGAGGGTACGCCGCAGACGGTGCCGGAGTGCGTGCAGAATATCGTGACGGAGTCGCAAACGGGCACGAAGCACCGGAGGCATTTGTCCGCTTGCGGTACCATTCAACGAGGAATCGCAACCACCAATATGGACTCGAGGTAAGACTTCCCCACCGGCTCCTTCCTGCCACGATAAACGCGCATCTGCGAACGCGAATCATGTTGCCACCGTGAGGCTGTGAATATACTCCTTACTCGATACTCTTCACGGGAAACATGAAAAGAACGTTCGCTCGTACAGGTCGTATCTTTCGATTCTTCTTGGGAGGCCTCACGACGTGATAGCGGCGCCCGAGTTTCCGAAATGTGGTACCCTGTAACGTCCTGGGACTTCCTGAGGGGATCTATCGACCCTTCCGACTGTCCTTTGGTATCACGGGATTTCGTGTCGAGAAAAATCGGTCTTTACATGTCTCGACGGAGATTAGTGTTGTTAGTTTGGAGAAACACGCACAGTACACACACCTACGCACATACACGCATCATACAGAAAGCAGTGCAAGTCGGTTCCGTGCTTTATGCTTGCCGCTTTTCTTCATTTTCATTTAGTCTGCTGTCCGAGGAGCTGGCCGCGGCGGTGGAAAATCTGGTGATGCTGCCGAACATACCCGGTGTCTCGGAAGTGAGCAGGGACAGCGGGAGTTCGGAAGCAGTGCACGACTACGCCGAGATCTACACGCCCAGTAGAGAGGGTATGAACTGGCTGCAGAGTGGAGGCCAGGGTCCTCGTCCGCCGACTCCGCCGTTACACCGATTTCCCAGCTGGGAAGCGAAAATTTATCAGGTAATGTAGAGCTATCGATGCAGATCCGAATATCGCTAAAATGAGAAAAATCTGAAATTGGGTATATAGTAAGTGACTTAAGCCCTTTAAAAGAAAAATTGATCACAAGAAATCATATTCAATAATTAGCGTCTTGAAAGATAAAACAAAAAATTTAATGAAAATAAAAAATAACGATACTCCGACCATCAATATTCATAAAGTGAAGATTTGTGATTTTATTTTTAAGCTGTTTTTATAAAGTTTGTCAGAAAAACAAACAGTGACCGTTATGAACATATCTGATTATGTTTTCTTTCAATTGCATAATGGAATCGATTGTCCATAATTTGTCTACATTTATCTATCCATAATTCTTGTTTTGTCCACAAAACTAAAACGAATTATATACAAACCAAAACGAATCATGTACAAATGAAACTAAAAGAACAAATTGAACCAGGAGCATACCTAGGTTTTCTTTAAATTGGATAATATTCAATATATATTATTGAATATTATCTTTTGAATATTATTTTTACAAGAAGTTGACTAACTAGTCCGCTTTAACGGAAAACCCTGTAATTTAAGTGTTTTTATTTCTCAAAATTTGTTTTTATTCAACAAAAAGACCTGAGATGTTCCAACATCCTGGAAATGTATTACAATGTAATTTAACTGAATTCAAGTATTTTAATTTTATTTCATTAAATATGTTTGAAAAAACACAAAAGATTTAGTTTTTTTTTTTATTTTATCGTATCTGAATATGCGCCTAAAACTGAGTTCAAAATAAAATTTAGATTCTATGTATCATGTAATTTTTTATCCCCCAAGATTTAAATTTTGCTCTTTATTGGCTTTTGACTATAAGGTCATTATTTTGAATCTCTTAGAAAAATAGTATAATATTGTAGATAAATAATTTAATTTTTAACATACAAATTATTTGGGAAAAACTAACTCTTTACTCACTTCTTTTAAATCTGCCCCACTATTTTTTTACCTTTTCAAAAATAAAGTTCACCGTTCTTGCTATTTTTGATAGTTAAATTTTCCTATGTTTGTATATCGTTTTCTAGATAGAGAATTACACGATTTTCAGCCTTACACATAATGCATGAAGTTGAAAATTGTATAAGTAACTCTAGTTATAATGGTAGGTAATAATATAATAGCTCTAATTGAAATAATAGTCTCAACCTTATGTATATCTTATGTATTATGTGAAAGACTAAATTATGTAATAGTAAAAATATCAATCTAAGGAATGGTACAACATATATGACGCTGACTATACGCCATAACGAACAGAACGATTCAAGCCGATTTGCTAATTACGGTTTATTCGTGCAAATTCGCAAAATTCGTGCGCGTTTAGACGAAAATATATATATACATTCATGTTATATATTTGCTATTTGTTCGTTGTCTATTCGCTCAGTGTATATCAACTTTAACGTGATGTAACGATCCGATTGACGATCTGCAGGTAGCGGACGGCGGCCTTGGCATCGGTCCGCCGACGAACGAAGAATCTGCGCCTTCCACGATGACCAACACGACAAGCTCATCGAAACACTCCCAGGCAACAGGACACAATTTGACGGCGCATAATTCTCAAGGCTACTGCGACATTTCTGTGCCGGTATACGCCACTGTCAAAGGTACGTTGTAATCGTTTCTATATAATTCGCGAATAATATCGTCCGTGTGACAAATTAAAACTACTGATAGTTGGATTAACTCGTCTACTCACTGCTGCAGAGTGTAACTAACGCTGGCTTTCATACCTAATGATGATATATTCTTCAGGACGCGCCAGTCAGATCAGATCGATGCCCTTTGGCGATAGTTCAGACGACAGTTCGGACGGAGAGGAACACCCTAATCAAACCGAGACTAACACCAGAATTACTAACAGCTCGTCCGATAATACGGACTCTTCCCTGGGCAGTGGGAGCAGCCCGTCGAAAAGCATCAAAACCACCAGCAGTCTCAGCCCCGCGAAAAGAAGTTCTAGCGGTTCCCCCAGTAAAAGCGTAAAACGTGGTGAGTTTTTTCATTGGCTTTCTGTTTCGAGATAATAAAATAAAACGATAATAACCAAGGAGGAAGTGCCGAACTTCGCGAATAAAACGTCGGACATCCGACAACTTGAAAATCGTTTAACTTGCAGACACTTCTCTCGAGTCAGGCTTGTCCGAAGATTACGCGATACCTCCTGACGCACTCAGCTCGACGTCCCTGGAATCTAGCATGCCTAGCCTGCTAATGCGCGTGTCCGGCGATAGTCCAAAGAGACAAGAGTCACTGGAGAAGACGGGTCACCTGGCGAAATTAGGCGGCAAGTTGAAGACCTGGCGGAAGCGGTGGTTTGTTCTGAAGAACGGTGTGTTAACCTACTGGAAAAGTCAAAACGACGTCAATCGGAAACCTCAGGGCCAAATAATTTTAGATGAAGTGTGTAGGTACGTATAAGTAACTGACACGAGGTGATCCGTGAAGTTTTATCTGAATGTATAGCGAATTCATGAAAAATTAGGAGGAAAATTAAGAGGGGTAATGAGAGATATTTGTACATATCTTCCAGGATTAATAGAGCCGAAGGCGCTGCCACTTTCGAGATAGCCACTGGTAAGAAGACTTATTATTTGACCGCGGACTGCATCGCCACGATGGAAGATTGGATAAGAGTACTACAGAACGTGCAGAGGCGAAACGCGACAAAACTTTTGCTCAGTAAGGAGGACAACAAGCCGACGATACAAGGCTGGCTGACGAAGGTGAAGAATGGCCACGCGAAAAAATGTTGGTGCGTGCTCATCGGCAAGATGTTCCTATACTTCAAATGCCCCAGCGATACGGTGAGTACGCATGCAAGTATGCGTGAAACGCAACAGTTGTATAGTGAGAAACAAAATGAACACACTAAAGCTGGAAGCAATGAATCATCACGATTGAGAGTCACTACCGACGGGCTTAACAATAGATTATGATAGGAATGATGGTACATGATATGAAAATAAATATGATCAAAGTAACGTAACAACATGTTAATATATTGGAAAGTGTCTCGAATTCAACTGTTGCAATATTGATATTCGAAGAATTGGAAAAATCTTCTGTTTTAAATATACGAGATATCGGACATCAAACTAAAAATCCAAGAAAAATGTAAATATTAAAATAATGAAATTAAAATCTGTTAAACAATAACATAATACACTAATATTTACACCCTATGCTGTCACTTCGGCTCCTGTCATAATCGATTGTTGAGCAAACTCGTCGGTAGTGACTCTCAATCGTAATGGTTTGTTGCGTTCTCAATTTCAGTAAAGTCATTCCCTAAACAGATAATTATATAATTTTCAGCTTTTATACGTATGTGTAACCAGACGGGCTCCGATAGCCCACATAGGTGATTGGCTAATTTAATATAAAATTTTCTAATTGTTGGTCTAGCGGAAAAGTACCGGCTGATGTGAGTGGATGTGTGCTATCGCACCGTGTGCTAACGGGACCCTTCCCATATAACCCATAAGATTAAAAATCGCAGAAGCAACTCTAGTTATAATAGCTCTAATTACAATAGTTCCAACCTTATGTATACACATGAAAGATTAAAAATTGTGTAACAGTAAAAAGTTTTAATCTAAGGAATGATACAGTATATATGACGTTGATTATATAATGGCTGAGCGAGTTTATTTAACGATCCACTGTGACAGTGAGTGATGTCTCAATATTGTTATCAAAGTCACGGTGCTTTGTGCGATTTTAGAATCCCATCGGCCAAATTAACATGAGGGACGCCCGTGTGGAGGAGGTGGAACACGTGTCGGACAGCGACAGCGAGGAGAGGGATGCCGAGTGCCCGCACGAGAGAACGATCGGTATCTTTCCGACGCATCAGGGCCCCACATATTTATTAATGCCGCACAAGCAGGATAAAGACAACTGGCTCTATCACCTGACGGTGGTCTCCGGCGGTGGGCCGAGCGCGGGAACTCAATATGAACAGCTTGTACAGAGACTGATGGAGACCGACGGGGACCCTACTTGCGTGCTGTGGCGACATCCTCTGTTGCTGCATACGAAGGAGAATATCACGAGTCCATTGACGAGCTTGACTTCCGAGTCCCTGCAGACCGAGGCCATAAAGCTTTTCAAGGTTGACACGATTTTCTTTTTACGACAGATATTTTCTCGCTACGACATGCTCCATGCGCTTTTCCAAACTTGAATGTATATATATATTTTTGCTTCATTTGCATTCAGCGCGGAGAGAGAGAGAGAGAGAGAGAGAGAGAGAGAGAGAGAGAGAGAGAGAAAAGTGTGGTTAGAAAAGAAAAGCCGGAGCCATCTCATGGCTGAAATAATCGTTATACATTTCTGATCGTATAGGCTTGTCAGCTGTTTATGTCGGTGGCGGTAGAGCAAGCAGGTATCGACTACCACGTGGTTCTGGCACAGAATGCACTGCAACAGTGCTTAGACCAGCCTGAACTTCAGTCTGAATTCATATGCGCATTGGTAAAGCAGACAAGTCGTCACACGCAACACCGTTTGGGCGTACAGGTAAAAAAGGCCGCCAGACTTGTGTCACTGGGTACTGCGCGCGTTGTAAGTCCTGCTTATTGTTTAACAAAAAACATTCAACATCCTGTACCATTTTTTTTAAGTTATAAACGATAGCAATATCATCATCGGTCATGTTTCTCAGAACGGGATTGGATCTCATCTGTCATCACAATCTCATACGCTCATCACTTAACCGGTTCCGGTATCATTTGATTCGCTCGAACGATATTCCTTCCAACGCGGAAAATGGTACACTGGGTAATGCTTAGTCAAGTATTGTGAAATAATTTTATCACGTATAATTTTTAACATTTTCGCAGTCGGTAATTTTTTCATCTTTCTAAAACTGGAAGCGAGCGTGGCATGGTAGACAGTGCACCGATCTGCTATGCTTGGAAGTCCCGGGTTTCCATGTGCTCGTGGCACCTCTTCGGTGGTCGGACAAACCACCGAAGAGGTAAGGCAAGAGTATTCATGCCATGGAAACCTCTCTCCAAAAATTCGCCGTTCGGAGAGGTCCAGGCCTCTACAAAAGGGGCTGTCAATAGAACAAGAAAATTGGAAGCTGCATACAATAAACTTAAATTTATAGCTGGTTGTCGCAGAGTTCTATCGTTAAAATAAGAATAAAAATTATAAAACTTGCTTCAAGATATCATGTTTATAATTACTTGTTATTTGAAATTAAAGAAAATATTCTTGTTACAAATCTAAACAAAAAAAAAAGCTAAATTATGAACATAGGAAGTGTTAAAATTTAAAAAAATTGTTTTAATTTACTTATATCTTTGAAAAGATTAATTGAACATTTTTACATAAAAATAAAATAATGAAATATTATTACATATAAAAAATTAATTATACGCTTTTACATAAAAATATAATTTAACATTTCGTTTTTATATGATAATTTTGAAAATATTTGCCTTATAAAGGAATTCTACAATACTTGCATAATTGTATGTAAACAAATTTATTTAATTTCCAGGTTAAAACTAATTTCAACTCTATTAAAATTCATTTTGATAAATTTGAACTTAAGATATAAAAAAACATAATACTCTCTACATTAGCGACAACCAACTATAATTTATGAAAAGTTTGTGAAAATATTACTATGTCAGCGGCTGCGAATATGTTAATTACAAGTATGAATTTGAAATATGTGCGGGCGCACCGGGTAATGGTTTAGAGCAACTAACAACAATTCTGGCTAAGCGTCAATCAAGGATATTCGACTACGGCAAGAACACGCGCCGTCGTTGGTCGTCGCGATAATACTTGACCAAGTTCAACGACTATTTTTTAGTTTTAACAATCATTCACACATTTGATTCTCATTTGCCGCTTTAAGTGTGCTGTCTTTTAGGCTCTCACCACTTGAATCGCATGCGTTTACAATTCTGTTAAATATCATATGTGGCGTTTAAATTTTCTTTGTTTTTTCTCACCATATATTTTAATATTATACATCTCATACTCAATCAAAATTACCCTAACGCCCTTCGTGTGAGCTGAACATATTTCGACGATATCATAAGTTATAATCAATTACATCCAATTGTCTCATATATGTCACAAAATAATTGATTCTCACTCTAATGGGATTGTCTGTCAAAATACGTTCCGCGCCACACACACACTTGCAGAATGGTATGTTGGTGTACATGAGGACACACACAGAGAAACATATTTAAATTCCTTTTTTTTTCTAATTTTGCATAAGTTCCTTTTTTATAATATATAGCTGCAAGCAGTTACTTCGATATTCTCTGTTTGAATGCTGCTTAGAAACTTAGACTTTTATCTCACCGGAATCGATTGTTCCAACAAATAAAATTTTCCTTATTCCTCCCTACCAAACGTCGCAAGTATCTGAAGAAAGGCCTGAGAAACGCCTGAAACGTTGGAAATGTTTCTTAAGGCATCTTTTCGATTTTTCAGTCTTTTGGATTTTTGCGTCGTTTGGTTTTCATTCTTTCTCGCCCACTCGTTTCCTCTCTTTTAATCTTTGACCTCCTACCCGTCTTCTCATTCTTTCCCCGCTTAAATTTAATAGAGAGGCATTATAGTGCGTGGGTACATCGAATTCCGAGTCTTACATTGCCATAAACACAAATTTGCGGGGGAAAGAGTAAGCCTCGCTCGTCTCATGTAACGTCAATGAACGTAAACGCAACGCTTCTACAGCTGTACGGTAGATTTCACGCGGCCTAAGAGCCTTAAGAGCTTCTCTCATTCTCACATGTTTTGATTCATTCAATTTTTGAGGGTTTATATCGAGAGTACGCGTTTTTCTCCGATTAACACGTAGAGTTTTGCGTGGAAATTTCGATTTCTCGTGCTTACTTACTAACCGAGCCACAATTAATTCGAATTATATATAGTGGTTGCTATGAATAAAATTAAAACAATTTTGCATTTGCAAAAAGAAGATATTTACGCCGTGTGGAAAAATCAACAGATTGAAAGAAATTAATAGGACTTGATTCTACAAGATAGTAAATTTCTAATTTTTGAAATTAGGAAATGTTTTACAAAGGTTTTGATTCCTTTCTTTTACTTAGTATTTTGCTTTCTATTTATTTCAATTCTTATCTAATAATATTAAGAAACTTGATACTTTATAAAATCAAGAGACACGGTCGTGTCTCTGCCAAGTGTTTAATATACATAACATAGTGATTTTCTTATTTCATTTTACGTAGAGCGTTTAATTGAATCGTTACATATTACTCTACAAAATTTGATCTTTAAAAAAAACTTGAGAAAATTAAATCCATATTATTTTTCTCTAATTTTTTTAGGGAAATGAATATGTAGAATAAATAAATAATGCCAATACATAATAAGGACAACAAAGAATAGAAAAGAATTGAAACGTTCTTAAGGTATAATCGTCGATTTCAAAGGATAGAAAGAAGATATCTAACAGAATAAGAATTCCCGTCTATTTCTTTCGGCCCATCAATTTTTTCACAGGCTGTATATATATAAAATGATTAAGAAGTGAAGTAAGATCGAATACTATGTAAAGCGATAAAAGACAAATAATAAAAAAAAGGGCAAATGCTTTGTTGCTCGCTCTCGTTCTCCAAGACGTTCATGCGAGCTAACGATCACGTCGCTACGAACGAAAAGTAGTAAGCTAGGATTGGCTGAGTATAATATATACAGGGACGTAGTAGTATGCCAGCATACCATTGCAGCAGCTCCTCCTCTGCGCCACGCAATCGCTCTTCACCTGCGATACGCAAAGTCCCGCGGCAAATGGCAGCGGTGAAAATGCGGACGCGCAATCAACGGCCTCGACTTCTCACAGTCCTCCGCTCACGCAGGGCCACTCGACCTCCACTATCCTGGACTGCAAAACTAACCCCGCGCAGTACGTGCTTATCCAGGGATGGCAGCTCCTGGCGCTCGCCGTCTCCCTCTTCCTACCCAGGAACAATCGGCTATTGTGGTACCTGAAGCTGCACCTGCAGAGAAACGCCGACAGCAAGTGAGTGAGCTGTGATTTGAACAAGTCGATCGTATTACGGAGATTCTTAATTCTATTCTACAGGGTGTAGAAGCCTTAAGGCTCCTGTGTCCTCATTTTGACTATTCTTGTCTGATGATGTCAAAAAACAAGAAATTGCATGCCAAAATATATTACATAGAAATAAAAAAATATGTACATAAAATGATACTTGTGATAGATTCAGCACACTTGTAAAAATTCCTGAATGCTTTTTTTTAACTTGAGCAATCAATAACCGAAAATTAGTGTAACATGCAACTTACGTTTTTAACTTATCTTTTCTCATGATTTCTGTTATGTTAATTTTATGGCTATTTATTGATTATTCAGGTTAAAGAAAAGCATCTAGATATTTTTCTAAATGTGCTGAATCACGAGTGTCATTTTATGCAGATATTCTTTAATTTCCATGTAAAACGTAATATATTTAATGACATGCGATTTCTCGCTTCTGACGTCATCAAAAAAAGATAGTCAAACTAAAGACACAGGAACCTTAATTCGATATTCAAGGGGGCAATTCTTTGGTTTATTTCAAGTAAAAAAATTCATGTAAACATATGTCCTAAAAGACTTAGTCCGAAATACAGGATGTTGAAATTTTCAGGAAAATGTAAATGTCACACAGGCTTTAGATATTTATATATTTATCAGGATATTTATATATTTTATTTTAGATATTTTATTGAAACTTGGTATAAGCTTATAACACATCAGGGATGATATTTCAAAAATACAATAGCCAAAAAAGTCAAAAATTAGAAATGAAACAATTAAATGAATTGTTGAGAATAACCACCTTCCATCATGATATACTTTTCGGTCTTCCTCAAAGATTGACGTATATGCTCATGTTTATATGAACTTTTTTACTTGGAATAAACCAAAGAATTTTTTCTCCTTGAATATAGCTAGGTATTTAAGAAACATCCGGTATAATGTCCGTAAAGGCTTTAATAGAATGGCTGACTTGTAATTTTAAGACAATGTTCCTTAAATTTTTGTCTAAATTACCTTTCTTATTTTACTTTTTATATAGCGGTTTGTCATCAATCACACAAGCAAAACAGCTTTTTAGTTTAAGACTCCAGACACAAGATAAGCTCATTATGCGTTATTTAATATAAAAACAGGGCATAAAACGTTGTTTTGAATTAGTAAATTAGCCATTCTGCTAAGGCCGTAAGAGTAAGGATGTGAGACGGAGTCTATAATAGATATAGTAAATTTTAAGCCGTAAGAAATTGACCACTTATAGTTGATGAGACGCTCGTTGCAGTGTCAAACATGATAACGTGGTTTTAATTTGACGCTAGCGTCCAAGAAAAAAAGTTGGATTTTACTCAGTTTCTAGTGTCACGCACTGACGAAGTAATACTGAAATAATGTTGCTGGTTTATTAGTAAATTTGTCGAATGTGAGAAGAATAATTGATTAAGATTGGTCAATTTTTTACGGTTTAAAGGTTCTATTACACCTATTGCAGATACCGCTTAAATTTGTAAAAACGCGTTTGTAAGGATCCGTTTCGGTGCAATGGATCGCAACATAAGATTGTAAGTTCAAAGTGTAATGTAATTCCCGACAAAAAGTGCTTCTTACGCTGCTAAAAGTCGTAATAATGCTTAAATTTTAGGAATTGTGACGTCTGATAGCACGCTTTTTGCTAGAAATTACGTTACAGTTTAGTGCTTAGAGCAGGCTTACTACACTTATTATAGGTCCAGCCTAAGCGAAATGAAAAATAATTTATATTTGCTTACGATCTTATATTAAGGCCATTGCACGTAAAAAAGATTTAGTCGTGACCGTAAAGCCACAAGCAAATTGACCATCCACAATCGATTATTCTTGGTAAGAAATAGGGACCCGCACCGGACCGAAACCAAAAACCGCATTGAAACCGGTATTTTTGTCGGACCAGAACTGTAAACTGTACCGAAATTTTATAAAGTCTACAGAACTGGAACCGAAATCGGAACCGTTACATTTTTTTGGTTTGCGGTTCTTTTCGGTTCATTATTTCGGTTCTTATTTTGTAATTTTTAATAATCGTTTTTTTTTCCTTTTACAATAAAATTCTATTTCTCACGAAAAAGCAGAACATTGATTAGTTATCGCGATAAATAGAAAATAAACTTTAAGCATACAATATTGAACAGAAGAGGAATAATAGAAGAAGAAAAATATTACAATTTTGCGATAAATAAAAAGACATCCTGAATTGTACAAATTACTCCAACGGAACGTGTATTTTCTGAGGAAGCTCGGAGAATATCGAGATATTCTCCAAATATTTATATAATTTACCAGAATTTACTCCAGAATTTATATAATTTACATATTCCGTTAGGAAGCAGTTACATATAACGAGAATAATATTATATTTTCAAAAAAGTTAAAAGCAGAAAATGGAAATAGTGAAGAAATGCCATCTACATCGAGAAAGTGATATTATTATTTTTTTATAATATGTTATTGTACATGTTATATATATATATAAAATTTAAGTCAATAAAAATTTCAGTAAGGAAACAAGTTTAAAAAACCGGAACCGAAATGAACCGTAATTTAAACGGTTTAAAAGTATTTTTATTGTCCAGAAAACCGAAACTGGAACCGGAACCTTTATTCAATATTTTAGTAGATCGGAATCGGGACCGGACCGATATTTTCATTCGGTCCGGGTTCCCGGTAAGAAGAAATAGTCGACTGTGATTGGTCAATTTGTTTACTTACGATTATGACCGAATCTTTTTCACGTGTAATAGTCTTTCACAGCCTGCTATATTGAAACGAGCCCTTATAGCGTCCAACAAGTTTACAGTCGTATTTTTACGGACATTGTAGAATAGTCCTTAGCCACGGTGCATGTTCAGTTTAACCACGGATTTTTATCCATCTTTGTGAGCTCTTGAAAAAGTCGGCTCTTATTCTTACTTCTGCAGTGATCGATTCGATCGCAAATTTTACTTTGTCACGTTACGTTATGTCACATTGTTACGCCAACAGAACAGAATGTGGCAAGTATGCGGCTTACTGCGAGAGAGCCTTGGAGAGAACGTTGCAGAATAGCAGCAGAGAAGTGAAACCGTCGAGGATGGAAGTACTGTCTATATTGATGAAAAATCCGTACCACCATTCTCTGCCGCACGCCATACCGGTGCACTTTCTCAACGGCACGTATCAGGTCGTGAGCTTCGACGGCAGCACCACCATAGAGGAGTTCTTGAACACCTTGAATCAGGAGATCGGTTGCAGAGACGTCCATCATTCCGGTTTCACGCTGTTCAGTGACGACCCGATCGAAAAGGACCTCGAACACTTCATTGATCTGCAAGCGAAGGTTCGTAATACCTGAAAGAAGCACGATTTCACTCGTGTGAATTAGCATTACCTTTGCGAACTGTACAGGCCATTTTACGATAGCTGTAAGAATATGGTTGTAAGTCTGTAAGGCGCGGTTTTTGGTGTGATAAACCGCAACGTAAGATCGTAAGTTTGGATTTACAATACGTGTAATAAGCATTTTGTTCTCTGAAGGCCATTCTGTAATGTCCGTAACAGTATGGCTATAAGTTTGTAAAAAACGATGTATAAGATTGCAACATAGTAGACTGTAATATAAGATCGTAAGCGAATATGAATTATTTTCATTCACAGCTTAAGCCTACTCTATAATAACTGTAAATGTAACACTGTTTAAAGTTAGTATGGTTTAAGGCAGGATTGTAAAAGACTGTTCCGATATAGTAGACCTTGAAATAAGGCGATAAACGAAATGAATTATTTTTATTTCGTTTTCGGTCCATCGGAAAAAGCCTTTACAACCCTGTCTTACAGCCTTAAGGACCGAGTCCAATTTGTCAATTAGCTTACTGCATACTTTAGATGTAGATGCTTTACAACATTACGTTTACAGCTATTGTAGAGTTTACAAACATTGTAAAATGATTTTAAGCAATGAAATGTAATGTAATTTTTGACAAAAGCGCTACCAAAAGTTGTAATAATGCTTTAAATTTTAAGAATTGCGACGTCTAGTAAAAATGGAATTGCTTTTTACTGGAATTCCAGCTTCGCTGGAATTGCTTTTTACTAGAAATTAGCAATTGCTAAATTATAATTTAGTGTTTAGAGCAAAAGGTTAAAGGCTTACTCCACCTGTAAAGTAGATCTAATCTAAGCGAAATAAATTATTTTCATTTTCATTTCATTCCTTACGGAGAAAGAATTACGTCTGCCAATTAAAAGAAAACAAAGTAACTCATTAAAGCTGTGATCTTCTCCTCTCTAATTAGCTTACCTTACGTTTTGTTGTAAACTATTATAAACAGCACAGTTTCAAGAGCGTTAAATTTTACGAGCTTCAGCTAAATGCTGCGGACCTACAGTCACTACTACAGCCATTGTAGAATGGCCTTATTATGTTCAAACTTCAGTCAATGAACTAAAATATGAGATCTATGACTCGAGCTACTCGCGTATGGATTTCAGCTGTGCGATATCATCTCCAAATGGGAGACCGCGTTACGAGAGAAAGGCTCGGGGAAATTTGAGAACACCAGAGTGATACAATTGACGTACAAGTCACGATGCTACTGGCGGCAGGCTGCTAAAATGGAAACGGACAAAGAGAGGCTCCTCTTGTGTTACCAAGTAAATCAACAGGTCGTGCAAGGAAAATTCCCGTTAAATCGCGAGCTCGCATTCGAGCTCGCGTCGTTAATGGCACAGGTACGCTTTTACACGTTGTTGTGTGCACCGTTTATCAGTAACCTAAATCGGTATTTAAAACAGTTCGAGCTGAGCAGACCCATTTTCTGCGATATACTTCATCACGTCGACTGTGTACATTACGATTGATTTCCAGATTGATTTCGGAGAATACAACAATGACAAAGCGCGCGGTAGTGGCCCCGGCAGCAATCCACATCATCTTGTACTGCAAGCTCTGGATAAATTCTATCCAATACGTTATCGGACTAACATTACGGCCGACCAATTGAGGTAAAACTAAGCGAAACATTCGAAGTTTTCCCTTTATACCGCTTTTATGTCGTTTGCGCATATTTATCTTCCCCTGATAACGCGCCATTTTTCGTCATTAGGGAGTTGCAGGAGAAATTGCAAGAGAAATGGATCGCATTGAAGGGACGTAGTATGTTGGATTGTGTTCGGATCTATCTCACATGTACTAGGAAGTGGCCTTTCTTCGGAGCTACCCTGTATCAAGCAAAGGTATAATGGATAAAATAAAAATTATTATAAATGATTATTCGTACNGGGGGGGGGGGGGGGTATTCCTTGGTTGTAGGTCTAAAAATGACTGTTTTTTGAGTTTTTTTCTTTTTTCCCCCAAAAAACTAAGGTAAACGTCCCAGTGATCGAACATACATGTCTCAATGATTAAAATATTATTAATGTATTTTTTTTCATTAAGATGCTTTTCAATATACAGAACAATATAATAAATTAAAATAAACGTTTAGTTAGTTTGTGATTTTGTTTCATTTATTGATAAGTATCTTAATAAACACATATCAATGTTTCAATCATTGGGATACGTTCAATTATTAGGACATTTACCTTATTACACCTTATTACCTTATTACACAATTTTGTGGGTATATTTATTTATATTTCTCATAGCAACTTGTTATTTTTTTTTTGTCAAAGCTATATATTGTCTCATTGTTAAATCGCAGGCCGTCGCAATATGGCGCTTTGACAAGATTGGTTCGGCTGGTAGTTTTCCTACAGCTCTAGATATGAATCAAATTTTGAAAAAAATTTCTTAATCTATGACGACAGTTACCGTATGAATGTAGGGATGAAAGAAAAAATGAAAATTGAGAAAATAGTAATATGACAAAGAAAAAATCTTAATTTTCGCATACAATTTCGTACGTTTTGCTCGGTAAAAAAAGTTTTACAGATATCAAAATTCTATATATTCATACGATAGAGAGTAACGTTTTTACATATAAAAATTTTCCTGAAGACGATTAGCTCATTAATTTTCGAGAAAAATTGTCAACCAGCTTGACAAATGTCGTTTTGAGGAGAACGGCTTTAACCCTTTCGCTTCGACAGTCCGTCGGAGCCCCGCTACTGAACGGAAGCCCACGCCAAAAGTGTACACATTGCGCATGGCCAGTCTTCGGTTTTTCCGGTTTACGTCTTACACCGGAACAACGCCATCTTAACCCTTATCGGTCGTAAGTCACCTCTCACGTGACAACAATTCGTCGCTGCGGTCGTACGTCACGTAGGAGGTGACAAGTTCGCATATTTAGCGAAACCAGCTACAGCCTAGTGAGAATCACGCATAAAAAGCTAGCGTCCGATAAGGGTTAACATGCGTTTACATATACACGTGCCAGATATATCCGGCGCTCATACGCACAGGATATCGTGTGGATGCCGTATATATCCGGCACTCATACACACAGGTCATCGCATGGATGCCGTATATATCCGGCGCTCGTAATGAAAGGGTTAATCGTCGTAATGAAAGTTGGTGATACTGTTTTAGAGTATATCGAAGTTTTCGGAATTTTTACACATTACAAGGCTTAAAATATTCTCAAGTCTTCAATCTTTAAAAAAATGCAAGGAATTAAAATCGATTTTCTAAAACCTGAGAATCTCCCTTAATTGAACTTCATTGCAATCAGTACAAACAATATTATTCATTATTATTTATGACCAAATAATCGTTGTTGTCTGTAATGCTTTACCAACATTCTAGCAGCAGAACATTATTGGCATTGGTGTCTGTATTACGTTTGTTGAAATCAAGTAGAATTTTTTGATCAGTCGAATGCGTCCATTCGATTTCAAAAACGACAGAAAAGTTCTCAACTTTTCCGCTCAACTTTTCTAACTGATTGAATCTTAGTGATTTAATGCGTTTCGAATTTACTCATAATTTACTTGTATGTTATATTTTTGATCGTAAAAAAAGAAACTTTTTCATCATAATGTTACCTTAAAACCAACTCTACCGTTTCTTTCAGCTGAAGCAAACTGATCCTGTCACCGTTTGGATAGCAGTTTCCGAAGACAGCGTGACGTTACTGGAGTTGCAGACTATGGCGGTCATGTGTCGTTATAATTACGCGAACATAGTAACGTTCGGCGGCTGCTTGGACGATTTTATGCTCGTTGCTTGCCCAGACGAGGGTGCGGCCGAACAAAAATTACTGTTCGCACTTTCGAAACCTAAGGTGAATGCGACTATACGATATTACAATCAAAAATCTAAGGAAATCTACATATTTTATCCGTTGCACTCACTCGTAATATAACTTTCCAGATCTTGGAGATAACACTGCTGATCGCGGACTACATGAACGCGCTGGGCCACACATTACCGGGCACTCCGCAAATGAACACTCTGACGCGCAACGGATCGCACCGTTCCATCAAATCCACTCTGAGGCCTGCGACTGGTCGGTGATACAGCGACTTAACCATTTTTTTTCCTCTTTTTTCCAATATCTTCGATATGTCGATGCGAAATTGTTGACTCTACCTGAACTTTGTTGTTGCAGGTTCAAGCTGTCTTCCAACTCAACCCGATATTTTGAAATCGACACCGGATCACCAAAGACCTTAAATAGAAAGGCCGGCTTACATTAGTCTGAGAGAAGACGACGGCAAATGTGTCTCTTGAATTCGCGCAAAGGTCTGACTACGATGAGTATTTTCTTTTCTCGTTTGTATTATATGAAAAGAGCAGCGTAAAAGTGCAGTATTAGTATCGTACACCGCGACACCGCCGTTTTTTGTTTGTTTTCGGTGAGAAAGGAAAACAACGCAATCGCACGCGTTCAACTCATACGTTTACGTTTCGTCGTGTATGCATGTAAATTAGTACCGATGCTTGTAAGACCATACCCGTGTAAATATTTAACGAGAAGCACGAGCTAACCGCGAAGAAAGGATCGTGCAGAACAAGAGAAGTCGTGGTTTAAAAAGTGGTGACTGAGATCAATCGAGAGAATCGATCTGTTAACACTGCCTAATTTAGTGTGCGCGACTAACACATCGAATAGTTTCATCCCGCGGCTAAGTATCACGCTGAGACTTTTGCTACCGTATTTATATACCAAATTAAAAAGAAAAAAGAAAGAAAAAACGGGGAGAAACATGAATAAGATATTGCGTGAGAGTGATGTATTCACGTACCGTGTATATATTAACCAGAGTTACTAAGTGTTTAGGAGTATATAAAGAGCGATACAGCGATATGTTCCTCCCCGACTTCACCGAGTAAAATTGTTACGACCTATATGTACCGGCCAAAAAAAGTTTATTTGGCAGCTGGAAAGCGCATACGTGAGTGTCTATATCGTGTGCTATATCGTGTAACGTGATTTTTTTTTATTTCGTTCAACATCTTTCGTCACGTTGCTACTTCGGCCGGTGTATTGATATAAGTGGAATTTGCGTTAAAAGTTGAATTTTATTACAATTAAGTTGGAATTGAGAGATTCTTAATTTGATCGAGAGATTAGGTTGAAATTAAAAATTAGATTTAATTTAAAATGAAGAGTACTAATTAAAAACTTACAATTTAATCGAAATCCATATAAATTCGGATCAAGAATCTTAATCCGACCTTAATACATTTGGACGGAAAAAAAGAGGGAATTGCAAAAGGGGACGGTTTTATTTTAACCAGTCTCAAGTATCACGAGATGGCAAATGAATCTTGTAAACGGAACCACTTTACATTCCGTTTACCCGCAGAGAGAGAGACTGACTTACTTTCTTCTCATCTTCTTCTCGAACGTCCGTTTCTTTACTTCTTACACGTGAGGCTACTCGCCAGATATCGATTAATTAACAAACAAGCATCCGATATGTTAACTTGGATAACAGCTAGTCTCGATATTTATTTAAGATATAAGTAATTGCGTTTCTTTTGTTTTTATACAAGAACACGATGAAATAGATTGTTAATGATGGGAACGTAATTTATTATTTAACGATTAGCATCGCGTTCCTGTGTGCGTAATACTCTGTGTGCAACATTGTGTATTAAAAAATTACGCGACGTAAGCGATTTATAGCGTTGTCTATCGTAATGGAAGTTTTGTACTCGTTCGACGTGTGTCCTACGTAACTAGCAAACGTCTTCCTTCTAGCGATTATGAAACGAGCGGGGCTAAAGAAAGAGAAAAAAAATGTAGGGCTTTCGTGCAATACGTACAAGACTTGGGATGGTTTTGTAATTTCGCGGCTACGATTGCGTCTGTATCCTCCGAGAGCGAGAAAAACAACAACCTGAAACAGGATGGGAAATTCAAAGGACCAACGAGAGATGTCCGAGGAATCCCTTCCCTCGAGATTCTCTCGAACGTCTTCATTGTGTACCCTCAAGGGTCTGTTGTCTAAGAACGGACGGACTAACGCGTATACCCGGCTTCATTTAGCACATCTTCGAATGTTCGTACGGATAATTCGAACTTCAGACTACTGAGTGCAGTACAAAGATATGCAAGAACGACATTTTGTCCCTAATTTTTTATAATATACGCGATATCGATCGAGTGCTATTGCGCGGGTGACTAGCACCCTCTCCTCTCCTCCCCTCCCTCCCCCTCCCCCTGTATATCATGAGTCTCGCGCACGCGCGTTTAGTGGAAGAAATCGTACGCGTACATATTCATTCATTCGTGTAAATATCATATGAAAAACGGACGTTTGCGTTTCTGAAAAAGTAGTAGAATCAAAATAGGCAGCTAGTAGTTCAGGATTGATCGAGCTCTATTCGGATCGCATTCTACCGAGCCTATCTCTCATCTTACATTTATATTTATTATTTATTCATACGAGAAAAACGAGGTACGAGCGAGACCGACAAGTGGGAAACGTTGTGTACTATTGTACAGGAGAACAAATAAACTGCACATTAATACATAACGTACGTACATTCGTATGTGAACTCTCATTCCATAAAATCATCTAGAACTTATATTTTTTTTAAACTTCAAGAGCACCTGTGTCTATTAGTGTTCTCGACTGAAATGGATTTAGACCTGAGAACGATCTGAACCAGTTTACGTCGAAAACGAAATATTTATATCAATACTAAGGGCCAAGTGTTACATGAAAAACTCAGTAACACGTAGTCTATCGAACCAATAGAAGTTTGATTCAATTGTTTAAACGATTTCAATCAAGTAACCGTTATTTTTATTATCAAAAACAACTCCAAGTTAAAAGTCGGAATTAAATAATCAATATATTTTAAGTAATGCATTTTATGTAATACACAGATATTGTTGAAACCTTTCATTCTACTTCCTCGGGTCTCACAGGATGTGTCAACGGAATTACAGATTTCTTTTTCACATCTTTCGATAGTGCTTTCCTCATATCTGGAAAGAAAGTAATATTTATTAATTTCGTGTACATAATAAAAGAACCATTATTTCAAACTGCATAGAAATATAGGTTCACCATATGCGTCTTCATCTGGATCTCCATTATAATATTCTAGTACTGTCCTATAAACGATATATCCTAATTGTTGATACATCTTAATGGCCACCTTATTGCTGACTCTTACAAAAAGATCCACGAAATAGGCCTGTTTCCTGATTAGAAGGTAATAATAACCATTATTATCTCTTTTATTAAAATAGAATTCAACAAAAAATTTATATAATTCTAGCTCGCTATGGGAGATAACATGATATTAAAACTTTTCATTTAGACAACAGCTAAAGAATCAACTCAACAATTAACTTACTTTTCTGAAACTTCCTCAAGGAACTTCATCAACATTGCAGCAAGACCTAGTCTCCTATAGTCTGGGGAAACTGTGAGAGCTGTTACATGGCCATGCCAGTTTTCTCCATGTCCTTCTGCCTTTCCCATAACTGCAGGCAATTTTGAAACAAGAACAAGTTAGTGCTAAAATATAATGAAGAATTACGCTTCATTGTGGTAACATAGTGAGACTAACTTGATTGAACTTACTATAACCCATTATTTCGCCACTTGGAGATTCAGCCACTTGAAAGTACTCTGGCCAGTGTGCAAGATAATGCATATAAAACGAAAGCCCATACTAAATAAAAATATAAGAGATGAAGGAATATACATATTTTGAAATCATTAAAATTAATTTCAGAATATTTTCTAGTTTATTTTATTTATATTGATAACCAATATCTCATTTTATGTGAAAACCGTTTTATTAGATCTAAAATATTTTTAATAAAAAATTTTTCACTACTTAATTTTCAAGTAATTATTTAGTTTAGCTACATCAGCACAAATATTGATGAAATTATGCTTATTCAACGCATTTTTTCACGAAACAAAAAAATCTGGCAGAAAAAAAGTATCACTTTGTCTTGTGAAGTGAGATATTAATCATTAAAGTTGTCGACTTGACAAATTAGGAATCTTGCTACATATCGATGATATGTAGCAACATGAACATGCTCTGTGGCCACATTAAACTAAATAATTACAATGAATATAAGTATTAAATCTTCGCCTTATTAAAGTATGTGTGATGAATTTATTTCATGCTAAAATTAAAACAATGAAGATGAACAAAAGCTCCTATGCAAGGTATGTTGTTAACTTATAATTTACTTATTTAAAATATTATCTGAATTTATAATTAATTATTGTTTGTTTTTATTTATTTGTTTTTATTTAGCAGATGTACCTTGCATAGGGGCCTTTGCTAATATGCACTGTTTTAATTTTAATATGAAATAGACTCATCACACACATTTTAGTAAGGCGAAGATTTAATACTTATATTCATGGTAATTATTTAGTTTAATGTGGCCACAGAGCATGCTCATGTCGCTACATTTCATCGATATGACAGATTTCCTAACCTGTCAAGTCGTCAACTTTAACGATTAATATCTCGCTTCACGGAGTAGAGCGACACTTTTTTCTGCCAAATTCTTTCATTTCGTGCAAAAATACGTCGAATAAACGTAATTTCATTGATATTTGTTCTGATGTAGCTAAACTAAATAATTTCCATTAATCGAAGTAAAGGATACTGTTTCTGTGAGAGGATCCAGATTCCTGTGTGAAAAACGCGATGTATAATTAAACTTCAGATTATGATAGAAACACTTTTACCGAAAATTACTTACACATTGTTGAATTTGAATAAATCGTTGCATGTGAAAGGCCTGAGTGTCGTCATCTTGAGAAATTTATTAGAGATAATTTATATTTATTCACGCTTTGAATAACCGGACCGATCGAAACAAGGAAAGACCTCTGCGTTCAACAGACTACATTCTCTTCTTTTATTGGTTGTATGAGACCCACGAGACATTTCAGTTCATGTAGCCCTGTTCATTTGCCGTCTACAAACATGTGAGCAGCACTTTACTCCTAACTGTATCTATTGAATGGGAGTCTATCAACTATATAATTTTGTATTCCATGGCTGGACACGTCATTGGTTATGGTGTAAGTGATGACATTTTACAATTTTTCGCCGCATAGAGCGCCGATTGACAGATATTAATCCAATTTTGTAGGAAATATGGAATCGTTGTATCATCAAACTAATAAATTAGTACAAGAAACGCAACACCTTTTCTCAAATCTGGAGAGAAAGTCGTCCGATACGGATTTGCAGGAAATAAAAGCGGCTATAGAAAGCAAAATCAATCTTATCAACAGGTAGTCTCAGCAATATTGTTTGCACCTGTATATTCAGTTTTTTTATTGTATATGAGATTGTATATTAATAGAGTATATTAATAGAGATTGTATATTAATACAGATATATACTGTAGTAGACTATAATATTTAATTGAATTGATTCGCCATTGTTTCTTTTTAGCAATTGTGAACGACTGGATGTGCTGTGCCTGAAAGGACCTGTGTCGCAGAGACAGAATACCAGAATGCGAGTAGATCAGTTGAAGTATGATAGTCGTCATCTCAGTGCTGCCTTAAATTCATGGTGTAATCGTGTGATGAGACAACAGAGAGAGGAAGCTGAGAGAGAAGCCTTATTAGCAAGAAAATTTACCTCAAATGATCATGTTGATATTTTAATAGATCATACTGTACAACATAGTAATAATTTGCAAAATGCAGTTCACGGCATAGATGATCTATTACATCAGGGTAGCGGTGTCTTGGACAACTTAAAATCTCAGAGATTAACATTGAAAGGAGCACACAAACGCTTGATAGATATTGGCAACACCTTGGGTCTTTCTAACACTACTATGAGGCTAATAGAGCAAAGAGCTCGGCAGGATGGTTTCATTTTGGTTGCTGGTATGACATTTACATGTCTAGTTATCGTTTTAGTGATACTTTATCTTAGATGAGCATTCCAAAAGTTGTTATATACAATATTTATGATTATATAACAATATAATTGTTAATTATATAATTACCATATAATTCACATATATCTACTTGCATTGATATTTGCCAATTATTTAATTTATAGTTAATTATTAGTTTGTTAACAAAAACAATTGTATGTTTTGTAATTTGTGATTATTGCTATAAGAAATTTCATATGTAAATATATACAAGTAATGTATATCTTATATTTATTTTAATACAATCAATAATTTGGTTACATCTAATTAAGAAAGTTACAATTAGGAATTGTCACTATGAGATAAAATTATTATAAGAACATATTAATGTAATCTTTCAATGTTTGAAGCTATTTTAGTAAAATTGATTTATGTTCTGAGTAAACAGATACAAGAATTCTAGTCATAATTTATATAAACATATAAATTTTGAAGCATTCACAACGTGTTATGGGTTTATTCGAATCCTGCAGCAGCAAATCCTGAATTTTTAATGATCAATTATAGGTCTTTTTTACTCGTACCTTCTATACTTTGTTGCGCACAGTTTTTTTCTTTTCATCTCTCTTTTCATCAAATTTAAAGTATACAAACTTTTAGACATGTTTAAAACATTAAATATAATTAAACGTACATTTTTTTAATATGTTTTAGACAAATACTTAAAACATGTTTTTAAGGAAGTGTTTAATACGAATTTTAGATATTAAATTATATAATTAATAATATTAATTTGATTTTTAGACATTTTTTTTTTTTTAATTAT
>NW_014554751.1:43561-82535 GCF_001313825.1 Dinoponera quadriceps | reverse complement strand
TTTATATATGTTGCTCGTAGCCATTTATTTCATGCGATATGTAGCTGTTTAGTTCGTATATAAATATTAGGTATATAAATTCTCTTCATTCATCACTTTCCTGCTCTTTTGCACTACAGATTCCATTAATGGCCAGGTTCGGTAGAACGTTTAATTTGTAACTATTGAAAAGTTTTTTCTGAGTTGAGATTGTATTATTTTTTTAGATCTAAAGGAATAGAAACCCTATATATATATATATTTATTTATTTATTTATTTATTTATTTATATTTATATATATTTCATTTCAGTAACGGTAATAACTAAAATATTATTTAAGCCAATCTTCTATTTCAACTTCTCCAGAAATTATTTTTTTTCAATAATTAATATATGCTCAACGAATTTCGTACCCAGCAATCACTCAGTTCTTAAATTCTTCGTATTAAAAAGATAAATACAGAACTAAACGACTGCATTATTATTTTATCGGCCATGTAACATGTGTTTTTCTCTTGACAGATTTAACTAATGCTTGCAATTCCGTCGATAGTCTCTCATTTGATTTTGGCTTCTTAGATCGCTTAACCTGTATTTTTAAAACATTTGAAACGTTAATTTTTCGAATATAAGCGAGAAGATACACGAATATCGCGGTTAGCGGGAATGTTAATCATTTCACTTACGTCTTCTACGCGTGCTACGTCATCGGCTCTTCTCTTGAGCTTTTCATTAACCAAAACCTCGGTACCCTTTGTCTTCCTATAATGCGGATTGGTGGGATCGATATTGAAGTGATGCGATGTGAATAAAGCGGTGAATCTAGGATCAGTAACGTCGACTTCGAAATCGTCCTCCTTAACTTTTTCTTGCATATTTTTCTTCTTGCTGAGACGTTTTCGCTTAGATTTGGAAAGAGCGGTGTTTTCTTCAATTTCCTTCATGTTGAAATGTTTCTTACCACCACTCTCATCTTGATCCATTAACAGTAACTCTAACTCTGCTTTACGTTTATCCGCTTCTTGATTGCTCAATCCATCATTATCCTCATCGTCTCCCTTCTCCTTCTTACGAGACAATGATTTACCATTTTTCAATTCCCCACAGAAGTGTTTATCGTTCACATTTATATCGGACTGCAAAGAATCTTCTGAACCGTTCAATTGGCTTTTTTTCTTCTGCTTTTTTTCTTCTCTTTTGGCTTTTATCTTTGTTTTGCGTTTCTCTACATATTTCTGGAAAGGCGTGAGCTCTTCATTGATTTTCGTCTTTTCTTTATCTAATATTTTATCCTTTTCTATCGTGTCTACATTCCAAGTGACTTCCAATTCGACATCCTTCTTTTCGGCCTCCTCTTGTTCTTCAATGGACTTCAACAGAGCTTTATATTTTTCAATTGGATCGTTTTTCACCTTCGAGTCCAAATTACCGTTGGCCTCGATATCTGGATCTTTTTTATTCTCTGTAGCTAAAATATGAAAACATATCGTATTAACATGCAGATACAATAGATAAACTACGGAATAATAATGTCATACCTGAGTCGTCTTCGCTACCACTCGCCAAATATTTATGTAACTCATTATCGTCGATGTCCTCTGGTTTTTCTGAAAATACCTTATTCATAAACTCTTGTCTGTCCGGATCAACATCGTCCCATGTTAAATCAATTTTAACTTGTTGCAAAGCTGTTGTCGTGAACTGTCTCGGTTGATACTTGGTAAAATCAGGAATCTTATTACACGAATCTTTAGGCTCCTAAAACAAGCATTGTATAGTTGAAATTTGTATATTTCTAAAAAAATATATGAACACAGGGGAAATGATGTCTAAACAAATTTTCAAAACATTTTAGAATTTAGCATATACCTGGTCAAATGTCATATTGTCTGGTATGAACCTGAGATCTAGTCTAGTTGCAGTTGATTCATACTCGATGCCGTCACATTCCGTATAGATTTTATTTGCTGTTTCGGCGGAATCAAATTCAGCAACAGCATAATAATATTTTAATCGATTCAATTGATACTGTCTCAGTTTTTCCATGTGATATTTTCTACCTTCTTCATTCTGAAAAAAGAAAAATAGACTGTAAAAATGAACATAAAAAAACAAAGTGCATCTTGAAACCATGAATAAAAGAGTTTGTAATTTTTTACATCCTCATTTTCGTCGTCACTGTCAATGTTATTACTTTTCAGTCCCGCTGGTCCATTTATTTCTTCTTCCTTCATTTGCTGTTGACCATATTCCGATGGATATATCTAAAATTGATAAATAAATTATAATTAGTAAACTGCTAATATATATATATATATGAAGTTAATTTATCAGCATATTTCCTATAATTATATATTCATTATGATGTTATTTGAAATACTTGACTAGTCAATAAATGATAAAATAGGAATATATGAATAATATATGTCTGTCATATTATTAATACATCAATTTTTATTATAATGTTTAATAAGATAATATTTTATAGTTAATAAGATAATATATTCATTTATATATATATATGTATATATACATATATATATATAAATGAAAATATTAACTTATTAAACATTATAATAAAAATTGATGTATTAATAATATGACAGACATATATTATTCATATTCCTATTTTATATATATATATATATATACATATATTACTGTAGTATATTATATATTATTACCGTGACTGAACACAGAAGACCACCGCTGGATAAGAAAGAATTTAACAAAATCATTAAGTCAACAGCACGTATCATATCCCAGTTCATATTACAAATGGCTAATCTACATGTTATCTCATCTGTTGTTTCAGCATCTTTGTCTAATTCACCCCAATCATGCTTAATCTCTTGATCATTATCTAAAAGAAAAGAAATATATGAGACAAAATCAAATAATATTAGATACCTTTGACTCATGTGTTATTATTGTACATTTATGTGTATGCATAATAATCCTGTAAATTGCAAAATCTCTATAGATATTGTGATATAAAATATAATAATATTACCACTATCATCAGAAGATTCTTCTTCTGAAGAACTACCGGTCATCAGGATACCTTCACCCCTAGCATAATTTACGCTAAGATCTTTTAATCTTTTCTTGATTTGGCTTGTCAGTTCCCTATTTTCGTGTTTGTCTCTTTTATGCAGCTGTTTTTTATTTTCATCTATATCTACTTGAAAAGATTCTTCCTGCACACTCTCATCCTCAGTATTGTATGAAGATTCATCTGATTCATCATCAAAGTACTGATCAGATTTCTTTTTCGGTTTTGTGTGTAACAAATCTATTTTTTTATTTTTTCTGTTTGAATGTATTTCAGTAGAGTTTGAACTAGTTCCTTTTGTTGTTTTGTTCTCCTTATTCTTTACTTGATTATGTATATTTTTTACTTGTCCTTTATTCTTGGTTTCCTGAGTCGCAGATAATACAGAAGCATCTTCTGTTTCTTCACTACTAGAGAGGTCGTAATACTTTCTAAGATTTTCTGAAGTATCCTGATTGACTGGTCTACCGCGCTTATCAGTAGTATATTTCACGGTAAACTTCTTATCTTTGAACATGCCTTGGAATCGTTTATCAATTTTCACTTTTCTCTCGGCTTTAGGAATATGGCGAAATTTTGGATCTTTCACGATATGCGCAAAACGCGCATCTTTCAGAAATTCAGCCATTATTGTTAGTTAATTCTAAAATTGCACGTACAAAAAAATATTAATGTATGGTTACAATAGATTTCGTACTACACTGTAGTATACACGTGCTTTCCCATTCCGTGCTGCGCAATACTGCTTGGTTAAGAATGATTACGTTCAGCAGAATGTTTAATTTGCAACTGTTGAAAGTTTTCTGAGCTGAGGTTAGATTAGGTTGCTTCCCTATGCGGCATAACTAACGTAAGCCTAACTTGCGTCAGCCAATCAAATTCGCCGTGGTAATTGAAAATTCAGTAATTGAGACGATTTGATTGGCTGATATAAGTTACGCTGCATGAGGAGGCAGCCTTCAAAGACATAATAATTTTTATAGAATTTATGGAATTCTTTATAACTGTACTACTTAAATTATATAAATCTTTTTTTTATTATAGTTATATATTTATTATAGTTACATATTTTTTGTATGATATTGATTAATTTTATTGACTGTGGTCAAAAAAATTGAATTTTTCTGTAATTTTTGTAAATTTCCGTTTTGCCTGTACATGGAAACATGGCAATTTGAGATTAAAACGGATAAAGGCCAATTTATAGGGTATAATGCCTACAATAAGATTGCGTTCGGGAATCCACACCGTGTGCACATTACTAGTATACTAACCGTTAATATACTAACCGTTCAGAAATACTCAGATTATGTTCGAGAATCCCACTCGTGGTGTGTTTTCGTGATTGCGGTGGAAAGAATGCGTTTAGGGAAATACTATTAGCGCTATTTAGCGCTAAAGCCCGTATCAGACTATGGATTGAAGATTGAGATTGAATTGAAATTTGACCAATCAGTGTAGAATTCATTGAATTTTACTAAATTTGAGTTTAGTTATCTTTACATCGATTGGCTAAATTCAATTCAATCTCAATCCCCAATCCATAGTCTAATACGGTCTTAAAAGTTATTTACAAAGCTAGAGGATAGTGCCAACAAACGCAATCATGACGTCACTAGTAGTGATGTGCTACTATCATAACAGCGTGACTACAAACACATAACTACAAACTATTCCTTCCGAAGTAGTGTAAAGCCCATATCAAACTATGGATTAGGGATTGGCATTGCGGATTGGGGATTGGAAATCGACCAATAAGTCACAGCAGATCTGGAATGAGATCGTAAATCATTATCACACTATGAATTGAAATTCAAAGATGAATTTGGATATCAGATCGGAATATGGAGTTTAACTAATCAACATTTTGCAGACTACGGTTGGTAATAGGTAAGGTTAAAATTTAGACTTCATTCTATTTTTTTGATATTTTCACAATATATTCTGTCAAATAAATACTGGGAATTGTCCATTTCAAAAGCCCGCATAAAATTGTTTGCTGTAAGTTGATACCAATGTACCTCATTGTCACGTAGAGTTTTGGCGCCAACTAGTTTGTTTACAACTGTTGGTTTTGTTAATCCACCTCAAGTGTACTCTGCGATTTTTTAAATGGATAAAAATATAGAATGAAGAATTTGCCTTAAATGTTATGTTGCTAACGAAATTTCTTGTGCTGAGTCGTTAAAAATGTTGGAGAACACAGCCTACGATGTGTCAGCTTTATCGAAAACACGAACATACAAGTGGTACAAAGTATTCAAAGAAAGCCGAGTAGTGGTTGAAGATTTGTCTCGTTCCGGCCAACCTTCAACGTCTTTGACTGACGAAAACATCGACAAAGTGAAGGAAATGCTGATGGAAAATTGTCATTCAAATTCAAATTCTTAAAAGATATGGCTCAGGATCTGGACATGTTTCACGAATCTGTTCGCACCATTTTAGTTCATATTTTGGGCATGAGACGCCTCGTGGCACAGCTTGTTTCGAAGGAGCTGAATTTTCTTCAAGAAGAGCACCGCAAACAGATTGCTGAAGATATGCTTGAACGAACTAATTTGGACTCTACATTCATAAAACGCATCATAACAGGACGTGGGTTTATGAATTTGACTTGCAAACCAGCCAAGCTTCGGAATAATATTTCAATAACGAGCCAAAATCGAAAAAACCACGTCAAAGTCGCTCGGAAATCAAAGTTATGTTAAATGTTTTTTTGACTATCGTAGTGTTGTCCATTCGGAATATCTTCCGGAGGGGCAAACAGTCAACAAACAATATTATCTGGGCGTTATGAAGCGTTTAAGATAGAATGTGTGCCGGAAAAGGCCAGATTTGTGGAAAAACAGTTCTTATATTTTGCACCACGATAATACGCCATCCTACACATTGACTCTTGTACGCAATTTTTTTATCAAAAACTTAACGAATGTTATCAACCAAGCACCGTATTCGCCAGATATGGTCCTGTATGACTTTTTTCTGTTTCCTAAACTCAAATCACCATTTCATGAAAGACGTTTTGAGTCCATTGAAGTCATGAAATAAAATTCGCAGAAGAAGCTGCAGGCCATACCGAAAGGTGCTTATAAGAAATGTTTCGACGGCTGGATTATTTGTTGACATAAGTATATCGCATTAATTGGGATCTATTTTGAAGGCGACAAAATGAATTTGGATGATTTACCAATATTTGGTATTTTATTGAACAATTCCCAGTATTTGGCAGAATGTGTAAGCCAATAGCTACCGAGTATGTCCGTGAGTCTAGTGTAGACTGTGATATAATAATTGTACTGTGTTGATGTAATAAATATACTATGTACAAATGCTCCTAAGAATAAGAAAATTCTATACATATAACAAAACTTGTTCACGATAAATGACACATTTGAAAAGGATCGTATATTTCTAACCGTAAAGAAAATTTATTGATAATTTGTGCATGCCACCGTGAAATTAATTAGAAGCGTGATTGTTTTTAATAATATTCATTTCTTACTTACTAAATTTGTTTGGGTCTTCGAAAACTAATTCTAGAAAGAGGTTAAGCCCGTATCAGACTATGGATTAGGAATTGTGATTGAATTGAATTTGGCCAATCGGTGTAAAGTTAACTGAATTCAAATTTAATAAAATTTTGTGAACTTTACACTGATTGATCAAATTTCAATTCAATCTCAATCTCTAATCTGTAGTCTGATACAGGCTTTACGATGTATGCCTCTCTTTTTTTCTTCATAAAAGATAAGGACTCATCCATATAGGTTTTCTCTGCGTTTTTATCCTTTTCTGATATTATTAATAGCAAGAGGAAAATATTAATATTTCATTATTTAATGATATTTCGATTAATTTTTTTCTTCGTGTCATTTTTTATATTTATGGATGTCATTTTTTATATTTGTGGATCCAGAATAACTCAATCACAATCCAGATCGCAATTATCATGTGATTGGACATCCACAATCCTCAATCTGCAATTCCAATCTCCAATCCATAGTCTGATACGGGTTTAATAGTAGCAGTTACAAGCTCCACGAATACCCAGAACTGCACAACGTTGTATGTTACAGCTCGTGCACATGAATACCATATAATACGAGTACATCGTATTTATCATTTTACTATTATTCCCGTATATAATGGACAGTTGCGTGGAAATAAAGCTACGGTATATTGAAACTGAAGACGAGCTTAAAGTGATATTGGACTTAATCTAAAAAAATGTTTAACTTAACTCAAAGAAGACAAGAAGAAGAAACAAAACGACGGTACAACGTAGTAATGTAGAAGCAACCAATCAGCACATAAAACTTGCATGATAGAAAAAAACGGAGTAACGCTAATTGATTGCTTCTTTGACGCATATTCCGCAGTTCTATTACGCACCGTGTAATTTCACCCTAAGACAAAATATACTTGTCTCCTTCTAACTTATTAAACCAGTGCAGCAGTGCAGTTAAAAAGAATAGACCAAAAGCTAACACGCGCTAATGCCGTGCTTGATTCTTAGATATAATCAATAGTATCTCCCCGAACGCACCCAGAGAGTCTATGCTTGAACAACGACAGTGACGTAAAGCCGATATCAGACTAAGGATTGGAGGTTGCGATTGAATTGAAATTTAAACAATCGGTGCAAAGTTCACTAAATTTCACTAAACTTGTGTTCAGTTAACTTTGTACTGATTGGCCAAATTTAATCTCAATTTCAATCCCCAATCCGTAGTCTGATACGGACTTCACATCTTCTAAAAAATATGCTTTGGTGTAGTACTTTCCGTGCACTAGTGCAGAAAGTTTGGCTGAAAGACTAAACCTATTCGTCGAAGATATAAAAGAAGGAGAAAAATACAAATTTGCATAGAAAGTAAGAAAGAGAATAGAGAAAAAGTATGTAGAAAAAAATCCGATACCATCTTATTTGGGAATATAATAGGTTAGCCGCAACTAGGGGAATTTCATTTGCGTCAGTAATAATGCCGATTGGCAAGTTAGGAGAACGAGAGAAGAGGCGTTGATTTAAGGCAAAGTATATTTTGAAAACCGTAAAAGTGCACACGCTCGCGTATCGATCCCGTTCGCTCCAGAGCTGGACGATACGTCTGGTTCCGATTACATTGCACACATACATTTATGCAATCTGTGTAACTCAACGAACTGGTAGACGGAGGATGACGTTGGTTATGTCGAGTGAAAACAAATAAACCACTAATGTAAGCGGTAAGTAAGGCGGGATCTGAACGATCAGAAGTGTCAGAGATATTTCCTGTTTTGTAGCGTCGAATGAATGATTATGCTCACATTTAGTATCATATGTGCAAAATGTAGTGTGATACGGTCACAAATGATAGATCTACTTAATAACTTCACTTATTCACTTGCAGGAACGACTCTGTTGGAATTCTTCTGGGAAAGCTATTCGCTCGCACTACCGACAGAAAGATCAATATAAATGTAGGATGGTAATAGTGGCAGTGGCAGGTGTAACATTCCCTGCATAGAACTTCCGAACAATGTCTGAGGATTCTAAGATGGGCCTATTTGGCTCAAAAGACAGAAATCAAGAGCAGAAAGAAAAATCTTCCAAAGATAATTCACCGATGCATTATGCTCCATATTGCATTGACAGCGACACAGAGACATATGATACCGAGGCATTGAGCGTCATGGATATCAATGATATTATCGGTGTACAATCTGGTGAACAGGTCGGTGATTCCACTTTAGAAAGCGAGATTGCAGCACTTTCGCAAATCATTACAGATTCCAAGGTAGAATCGTCTCAACACTCAACGGATCTTAAGCAGGAGATGCAACAAAGTTCATCCAATATACTTAGCTCTACCTCTGATATCATTTGTCCAGCAAATGATGACAATATTATAAGTATTGTTGATACTAACGAATTGAACGCTATGACTAAGGAACATACTGTGGCCAGCATTCTGGAAACTCAAGAAGACACGATCATTCACACTCATGAAAATGAAGTACACAAAGATTCGTCATTGGTTGTCGCAGTTAACAGTATTTCCAAAAGTGTGAAATTGGATTCTATTAAATATAGCAAAGCTTCTGATGTAGGTGCTAAAGATATAATTGATGATGCATCTGTAACTTGTACGTCGTCTTCCACTGATAAGCCATGTATTGAGACTGATTTATCGAATGCTGTGTTAGCTGATACTGTTCAAGAAGTTGTCCAAAGCAAGCAACAAACAAATGCGACTTCTTCCATGGATTGTGAGGAAGATACAGTTGAGAAGGTGGAAAGCAAATCTGTCAGTGATGCAACTGAAAGCCAGGACAAAGTGTTGAAGTCCAAAAGTGATGTAAAGCCTGTAGTGACAGTTGGTAGTATTAGCAAAAGTTTACAATTGATAGGAGAGGCATATTTATCGGAGGATTCTGAAGAGACCAGCATGCATGACAGTGACTCACCAAAAAATACTTTGTTGCTTTCTATTGGCAAAGAAACTCCATCATTTAATATCACTATGATAGGTCACGATGAGGACAGTTCCACTGTAACTAAAGTAATTGATACGTCGAAACAAAATGTAGAAAAATCTAAGTCAAATGACAGTACTAATATGCCTGTTCCAGATAAATCTGAAATAAAAATAGAAGAATCTAATATAGAAATAAAAGATGTCATTAACAAGGAAACGGAAGATCTGAGTGCAAAAGTTGGAGATCCGGAAGATTCTAGTCAAGATAAAACATTACAACAAGATAACTCGGTGTTAAATGAAACAGCAGAGAGTCTCGATAACAAAAAATCAAATAACACTCATGAACAAACGGAAGATAGCACAGAAGTAGGTAGAAGCATGACCGAAGAAACATCATCGGAATGTCAATCGTCCAGCGAAGCTTGTGCAGAAACGGAGGATGCATCTGTAAAAGTATCTACTGCGTTGCCTAAAGAAGCACCACAAAATATGGGAGAAAATCAAGAGAAATCGAAAGTTGAAAATATCAAATCGGAGTCAAATATGTCGGCGCTTATCTCTGAAACAGAGAAGCAAGATAGTCCTATGGCTCCTGATGGAAATGAATCGTCAGACACTAAGGAGAAAAATGAAAATTGTTCTGTTATTGATAATAATGCGGAAGACCTTGTGGAGGATATATTTAAAAACGGGAATAAGAATGTCCTTTCAGAACTCGCAAATAATACTCTGAATTCTATACCAACTGAGATATCCGATGAGAAATCATGTATGTCAGAATCGTTATGTAAGAGTAGTTTGTCGCAGGAATTCGACACTGCCGTTGAAAATTCTCAGATAACGCAGGAGGCTGTTTCAATAGAAACAGCACAGATAGATCTCGAGCCAGCTGCTGTGATCGGTGATAATCAGGATAATGTAAACTCAAACGTCGATGCGAATGAAACGTTAACGCTAATGAACAGTACATCTAAGGTTGCATCAAGCACAACCAAGGACGAATTAGACGTAGAGCAAAGCACAGTATCATTGATTCATGAAAATATCGAAGAAACAGAGACTAAAGCCACGGATAATGTGCAATCCGTAAGTAGTCATTCGCTGAATAAACAAGATTGTATTACGACTTTACAGTCCACAAATTCGTTAACACAAAATGACGCAAATGAAACCGATATCAATATTTCTAAGGATACATTAATTAACGTGGAAGAAAATCATACTGAACCGTTAGTCCCGGACGAGCCTGAAGAATCCGTCGAACAACTTCCACCCGCATCAGAAAAGTCCGAAGTCTGTGAAATTAACGATGAAATTATCTCCGATAAACCTGAAGAACCACCCGGAGATCTCACTCCAGTGTCTGACAAGACGAGCAATGCAATCGAAAATCTAGAGGTGCCGTTACTTGCAGTTGAGAAAATAGTTGAGAAGGCAGCTGAGAAGATGGAGGATTTGGAGGTGAAACCGGAAACAACGTTCTCGATCGTGCGCGAAGATGAAACATCGTCCGCGGAAAAGACATCTACAGAAGAAATACCTCTCCCACAGCAAATGCTCGACCAACCAGAATTACACGCGCAAAATGAAGAAATTGATATCGGTTCTGTTGCGCAAACGAAAAGTAAATCACCCGAGCAAAGTGTTGTTTCCCCCAAAGTGTTATCGGAGAATGATACAAATCTGTCATTGACTGATAATTCGCAAGTTATGGAAGATGATGTAACGAGTTCTTTGCGTAGCACATTGCAGGAAGAAAACAAAACCGAGGGAAATGTTGCCGTTAAGATTACGCCGAACGAAGAGGAAGCCGAAAAAGGGGAGATCTTAGTGTCAAGCTCAACCGAAGAAAAAATGAAAGATAAAGAACCTATCAAGGAGAGGGAAGAAGAAGCTCTCGACATAAATCAAATTGTGGAATCAAAAACTCCAGTGTCTGATATCCAAATCATAAGCACTTCAGATGAAAACTTACAGGACAACGAAGAGATGCGTGATGAAGGTACGACAATACTCGAGAAGGACTCGACAATCGATGTCGATGTAACGTCAACAATCGAGGAGAAGAATATCGAAGTTAAAAAGTCTGTCGACTTGAAGAACGTGCAATCGAGCGACATTAGCCCTCCGACATTACAAAAAAGTTCAGAGAGAACAGTCGAGACACATTGTGAAGATACTGACACGAAAAGTGATCTCAAGGACGTTGAAAGCAATTCGGAGAACACGAACGGTGCCGTAGAAATGTTGCCTAAGATGCAATCTTCGAAAGACGCAACAAATCCGTTGACAAGCATGCTGAGCGATGACACCGAGATGACCGACGCGAAGTGTATAATGGAAATCGAAGAAACGGCGGAAGAAGCTGAAGCGAACGCGTTGCCAGTTGCCGCGGATTTGCCATTGGAAGCAAATATCGAAAAGTTAGCCGAGAAACTGTCTCAAGAGTCGGTATGTATAGACGATACGATTGCTACGCAAAATATCGACTCTCTGGAGAGACTTTTAGACCTGGACCTCATGCCTGACAGCGAGAATCCATCGTCGAAGAACGCGAAAACCAAGGAAAAGACTCCGGAAGAAACAGCAAGTAAGGTAGACGATATGGATCTCTTATTGGATCAGGCGAATCAGAGCGAGGCAAGCCTGACGCAAAATTCAGACTATATAGCGAACGTGATCAGCAGTTGCTTGACGAACAGAGACGGCGAAGAAGCAAGCGAGGCTGTGGCTGAGCAGCCGATCAACGATGAGATTCTCGGGAACGAGGCTACTGAATCGTCGAAAATGAACGAAGATGTGAGCACGGAGCCGGCGAGTGAGAACGTGGACGACGAGAAGATGGAGGAAGATCCTCTCAGGACGGAAGAAGATCCTTTCAAGACGGAGGAAGATTCTTTCAGGATGGAGGAAGATCCTCTCAGAATAGAGGAGGAGGATCCTCTCAGGACGGAGGAGGATCCCCTCAGGACAGAAGAGGATCCTCTCAGGACGGAAGATGATCCTCTCAAGACGGAGGATAATTCGGAGCGGAACGATTTGGACGCGGAGTTCGGAGACAACCGGCTGGAGTCGGTGGGCGACTTGGAGGAGGCCGAGGGCAAGCTGGAATTGCCGCAGGACATGCTGCTGGATGGTGTGGTGTCGCAGGAGAATCTCGCCGACATGCCGACCGTTATCGAGAACTCGCAGTCGAGCTCGGAGATCTCCGAACTGGAATCCGCGGTGAAGTTTCTGCAAGAGTCCGAGGAGCAAACAATAGACTCGCCGTTGGTGCTCTCACCGAAAATGGTGGAGAGCGTCGTCGAGGATATTGCTAAGCAAGCGAACGCAGAGCTCTATGCGATGCCCGACGAGGCGGATAATTACGTGCAGGCCGAGTCCGAGTTGGCGTCGCGCATCTCCATCTCTATCTCCGAAGCCGAAATCATATCAGAGGCCGCGAAGCTGGAGAACGAGCGGAAGTTTGCAGCGCAGATGAAAAACATTGCCAGTGGAAGCGACGTGTCGACGGAGAAGGACGTCGAGAAGGCGGAGTTGGTAGAGAGCGAAAAAGTCGAGCCGGACAAGCAGAAGACGGAGAATCGAACGTATTCCAAGTCTTCCGGCGACCTTGCTCCTGCCACGGCTGATTCTCCGACAAGCGTGCCAACGACGAAGAATTCGCACGAGAGGAAAAAGGACATGCCCGACGTCAGGTCGATGTCGGACGAGTGTATCCTGAAGGCGTGCGACCTCATCCCGCGAGTCTCCATATTGGAAGAGCGGCTGAAGGAGCCTCCTAAGATTGAAATACCCGTGTCAGACTCGACCAAGGTGTTGGAGTCCAACAGCATCAGTCCCAACGATAATCTGCTCATACCGAAGGACTCCAGAGCCATGATGTATTCGAAGATGCTGGAGTCGCCCAAGTCGGACAGGACTGTTGAGCCGAAGAGCGTGGAGACGCCGCGCAAAGACCCCGAGAAGCACGACTTCGAGAACGTGGGTTCGCCGCGGATAATCCTGAAAATTGCCAAATCCGCAATCGCGGACTGCGGCGAACCTAGGTCGCCGAAGAGCCCGAAAATCCGGTCGGCCGCGAACTCGCCGAATCCGGAGGACAGCCCGGGCCAGAAACTGGGTAAGATCAAACTGAAGCTGTCGAAGGGCGGCCATCCTTCCATCATATCGAACGAAAACTTTGAAGAGGCCGTCACCGGCCAATGGCACACCGACAGCGCATCGTCCTTGTCTCCCATCGGTATGAAGATCAAGCTGTCGAAGACCGGCGACGCTTCCATTGTGGGCGCGACGTCGGAGAAGCACGAGAGTGGCGGTCTGGACGACTCGAAGGAACCGAGCAAGTACAAGTTCGAGGAACCGAAGAGGACGGACTCGCCGATCGGCATGAAGATCAAGTTGTCCAAGTCCGGCGACTCAGCGTCGATCGTGCAACAGGATACCAAAGAGGTCCTCGGCAAGCATAAAGACAAGCTGGAGATACCGCAGGACAGCCCGAAGAGAACGGAGTCGCCGATCGGCATGAAGATCAAGCTCTCCAAAACCGGCGACGCTTCCATCATCCAGAGCGACTGGCAGGAAAACACGGAGGAGCACAAGGAGGCCGCACTGAAACGCACCGACTCTCCGATCGGCATGAAAATCAAACTGTCGAAGACCGGCGACGCCTCCATCGTCTCCCCGTCGGATCCTGTCGCGGACGACGCGAAGACGAAGGAGAAGCAGCAGGACTATACTGCCGAGCTGAGGACGGAGTCTCCGATCGGTATGAAAATCAAACTGACCAAGGGCAAAGGAGGCGCGGCCTCCATCATCTCCGTGGACAACGTCGAGGACACGAGGGAGAAACTGGAGGTGCCTGAACCGCCCAAACGTACGGAATCGCCGCTCGGTATGAAGATCAAGTTGTCCAAGAGCGGCGATGCGTCCATCATACACTCCGAGGTGTCGGACGACCTGAAGGAGGCCAGGCACAGAGAGAAGGCCGAGGCCGCCGTGCAAGACAAACCGGCGGAGCCTACCGGAATCAAGATCAAGGTGACCAAGTCGGGCGAGACGTCGACGTCGATCCTGTTGCCGGACGTCCTCGAGGAACAGGACGCGTGCTCCTCTTCCTCTTCCTCCGTTGGTGTGAAAATCAAAATGTCCAAGTCGGGAGACGCGTCGGTGGTGACGTGCACTGGCAAGATGGAGCAAGCTGAGGACTCTAGACTGCGGGAAGCTGCAGCGGAGGCGCCTAAGAGGACGGAATCTCCGCTCGGCATGAAGATTAAACTGTCCAAGACCGGCGACGCGTCCATCGTGCCGAACGAGGCCGTCGCCGCGGCCGGTGAGGACGGTCATCAGACTAAGACGACGCGCACGTCCGACGCGGAACACCCAGTCAAGGGCGATTCAAGCCTTGGCATGAAGATCAAGCTTTTCAAGACGGGCGACGCCTCGGTGGTGACCGAGCCCGCCGAGGCGGGCAGGAAGGACAAGCAACAGAGACGCAACAAGGACACCACTGAGTCGCCCTTGGAGATGAAGATCAAATTGTCCAAGACTGGTCATCCCACCATTGTGACGTGCGACAGTCACGAGACTCAAGGATCCTCCGCGCACAACAAGGTCGGCAAGGAGTCGCCGGCTGTCGGCTCACCGGACTCTGCGCTTGCGTCTTTCTCTCAGAGATACGCGGATCACCATGTCGCTCATGTGGCACACACCAAGGACTCTCCTTCCCCGTTGAAGATTCTCAAGGCCAGCGGCGGCGCCGGCCACCCGTCCATCCTACAGAGCGCTCGGTCTGAGCTCACCATCGAGCCGGTGACGCCGATGCAGATACAGAGCAGAAAGGCGGCGGAGAGCGCGCTCGAGATGTCAGCCAAGCGCAAGGACATCACGATCTCGCCGGTCGATAACAAGAAGTCGAAGCTGGAGGCGCAGCTGTCGCAAATGCTGCCGGAGGTCACTATTCAGCCGGTGATGTGCCGGGATCAGCAGAAGCAGCAGCAGCAGCAACAACAGCAGCAGCAGCAGCTGCTGTTCGACCCGAAGACCAGTCTGATCAGCCGGCAGCAGATGAACGTGATCAGTCAAGAGATCAGTATCACGCAGGTGCGGCCGACGAAAGCGCCGTCGGAAGCCGCCTCTATGAGCGACAAGCTTAAGGATCTTCTGACTAAGAACACGATCAGCTCGCCGGGCGGATCGGACTGCGAGATTATCGAGCATCGTCCTGAGCTGATAATCGTTAACGAGAATTCCAACTCTAGCCAGGACGTCGTGATCATTGAAGAGGTGACTCCCAGCAGAATGACCGATATCAAGGTGCCAAAGAAGAGGGGCAGGCCTCGAAGAAACCCGTTGGCGCAGGCGGCCGCGCAGATGCTGATACCCAGGGACCCCTTGTCTCTGGACGAGATGCAGCCAGTTCCGCAAGTCGAGCAGCGGGAGAATGAGAGGCCCAAGAGAACGTGCAGGAACCAAAAAAGTTACGCCCCGCCTAAGAGAGGCAGAGGACGAGGTTTGTTGTCTTCTTATCGGTTAATTTCTTTTGCGCGTGTTATAGGGTGTTTCGATATCCCCTAAAAGGAAGGTGAGGCCAAAAAAGTACTTTTCGCGAATAAAATGATAACTGTTGTACATTAAAATTTGAAATTTCAAGAATGTCTAATAGAAAGACATATTCTGGAGTCATATTCTAGTTTTCGTCTCAAGAAAAGCTGGAGATTGAAAGTAAGTAAATAAGGGTAGCTACCTTTATTTTGCCCATAATTTTTTTGTTCTTGTAAATTTGCTCACTCCGCTCTCATTGTAATTCTTAAATATTTTTTTTAGAAAAAAGGTATTCTTGTTTGAAGTCACTAGGAACAATCCTTTTCGAGATATTTCGATACACCCTTTACGATACATGAACGTAAAAACCGAAATAAATCGAATATAATATCTAATATCTCAAAAATATCTCGAAAACAGTTGTTACATTTCGGATACGGAGCATTTCCGTACTCATGTTTACAGGGACCTCTTTCTTCGTTTTAACTTGGGAAATTTTTTCTTAAATTTTGCTTAACATCTATTTGAAACACTATATTTAGTCGAGTAATGTTACTTCAACGAAACTTTAACGCTTCCTCTGTTCCTGCGTCTCTAGGTCGCGGTAAACGGAAATTGGACAATGTGGATATTTCGGCCGGCAAGAAGTCTCGAATAGATCAGGACCTGTCCGCTATAGAGGCATCGACGATGGCCGTCATCACCATTGACGAGACACCGACACCAGAGGATCCGCTCCGGAAATCGGAACTATACAAGGCATTGAAACAGCCTATATCAGATATCAAAGGCATGAATTCTGCCTCTGGTAAGGGGAAGAGGGAGTCCAAAGTCGCGGAAGCCTCCACGATCGCGCTACAATTGGAGTCTACCAGATCGTCGTGCGACGTCATGCAGGACTCGCCAAAACCGTCCACTAGTCGAGCGGCCATGGGTTCGGCGATGGCATTGGACTCGAAAGACGGTGAACAACAAAAGAGACCGGTCATGGAGATCGTTTCTGAGAAAATACAGAAGACGACAGCGAAGCAGCAAGCTGAGAATAAAGGTAGGATCTCGTCGGATGTGCCGAGAACATCCGAGATCAAAGAAATACCTACACCACCCGGACCCTCGAACTGGTTGACGCCAACGTCGAAGAAGCAAGTGGATGCGGGCCTCAGGAGCGGCGAAACGGTATCGACGGTGCAAGTGATCGACGAGGAGACGAGGATGAGCGCCGAGTCCGGCTCCAGGTCGCAGACACCAGCTAGGAATATACCAGCGCCTGGTATGCACTCTTTTTCACATGAATATCATTGCTTTATATACATGAATAAAGAATTATGTATTATATATACACATATATGTAAATATAAAGATAGATATATATAAAGAAGAATATATATATATATATATACATTTATATGAACAATATTAAAATATATAAATATGTACGATATTGATAATGATGATAGCACCATTATTATTGATATCGTAATTTAATGGCAGGAAAGTCACTTGTCGTCTTAAATGTTTGCTTTATATATTAACATACACATATATACAATACAAAAGTTTTCTGTTAAAATAGGTATTTCAATACGATTCTCCATTATTTGTTACAATTTGTCAATATCAGAAATAATGTACTTGATTTCCTGCAATTTAACTATATCATTGTTTTGAAATGTCTCAGCTTTGATACATGATCATGCTAAAAATTACCGGTTATATCCTATTAATAATGTTCGTTGATAAATAGAAATAATATCAACATTGTCAGTTTAAGTAAATATATTTCTATCCTCATCATTGAACAGCTGAGTCGGTTGACTTGGGTATATTGGTACACATCCAACTCTAAGGGGACTAAAAATAGACCTTTTCTTGTAGCATAAGATGTCTCTCAAGTGACTTAATACGAAATTGTTGTAATGACGTGCTGAAATGCGAGACGATTGCACACCGATTCTTTTATTTGCAATATGTGTCGTGATTATGCTGTGCCTGGCAGCGCTAAAAACGCTCGTACTGATTCGTATATCGTTTATAAATATTTATTAACAACACATATTTGTGATTTTCGAGTCCAATGTATGTGATTTTTAAAGATAAGTGTGTAATATGAGTGAGTACGGTGTAATATTTTTTTATTGAAGTTTCTTCGATAAAGAATATTTGTCACGCTTAGAATTCAGCGAACGTGGACCAAGAGAGAATAATGAAAAATTATCAAGAATATGATAATTTAGGTAATTTGTTAACGACATCAATGAAGTACGAATTTCCTGTTTTTGACTGTTTGTGAACAATATCCTGTTTGTGAACAATAATCTAATAATTTTGATATAAAAGTATACTTACTTAGAAAGTACAATGTCTGAAGTCGGAATATAAGATGTCTTTAAGATATTTTTAAGACATCTTAGATGCGTCGAAACATAAGACATTTCAAAGACGTCTTATGTCCCGATTTTAGATACTGTACTGTCTGACAAGGCAAACAAATAAAAGATCATCTATTTATTTTATATAAGGCGTACTTGAAACATTTCTAATTTCCATACATTGATTAATATATGCTTATACCAAGGATGTGTTGGTTATGTTTACGTAGAAATTAATTTTTGGCAATCGGCATTACAGTCTCAGAGACAACGATAAATGAAGAATCTCAAGGTAGTGTCCTGAGTACAGCTACGACGGAATCCGAAAAGGTCAAAGTCAAGAATCGAAGGATGGAAATCAACTTCGATCCTGACGAGGGACCTTTTACTGTTGATAAAATAGCGGAGTACGAATGGCCATTGGAGAGGAAAGGTGAAACCTTCATGATACAGGAGCAGATATCTCAGTATCTCGGCGTGAAATCTTTTAAGCGTAAATATCCTGACCTCAAGCGCAGAATGGTCGATATGGAGGAGAGAAATTATCTGAGGGAAAATAGACTAGTCAGCGAAGCGATGTGTGACATGGGTAAAGTCCGTTGTCTTTTTATGAGTCTTAGAAAAAAAGGAAAGAATATAACTTCAGTCGTGTTGTAGAAACATTCCTCGATTCGATTACCACGCATTCATCTCATCACGCTGTATTGTTATAGGACTAACTGCAGTGTGCAGTTCAGAAGTGCTGGACGTGATGTGCAGTGACTTTCCGGATCAGTACGAGGAATATCGTAAGCATATGCGTGAGAAACAGGTAAAGGAACATTCCAAGAAGCAGAAGGAGCTGACAGCCGCGGCGAACGCGGAGAGGAACAGAATAGATCTCGCGGAAATGGCGGTGCAATCCGCGATGACGTGGAACGCTAACCTGAACAAAGCCCGCAAGGAGAACCGCAAGTACTGCTTAGATCTGCAGACTTTTACGATTCACGTGCCAAAGAAGCCACAAAAAATCGATCCGGAACACAAAACAAGTCATTATCCGGTTGCCCTGATACCGGGCCAGTATACCGATTATTATCGGGAATATACGTCGGCGGAACTGAGGTACTATCCCCTCAACACCGTCCTGTACGGACCTACACGGCCTAACGAACGCAAACTCGACAGTCAGTCGGAAGGATCTCAAAGCGACAGCGATAGTGAATCGTCTTCCGATGACTCTAGGTTAGTGACGATGTCACGAAGTTTTGTAATCCTTCTTTTTAACCGATTTTTGAAAATTGATTTCTTTCACGTTGAAATGCGCTAGCAATTTCTAAAGTATAAACAATTGAATTAATTTTAGAGTTTTTATTTTTGGTTCTTCTTTCTCAGCTATCTATGTTCCTATTTCCCCTTTCTTTCTCTTCCCTTTCTTTCTTTCTTTATTTTTGACTAATTCGTCAGGATACAATAATGTTTAAAACATAGATTATCTTATGTGAATATAGTTCATCATCTAGTGAAGGCACACAAGATACGGAAGGATCTCAATCGACCATGGACGATGTTGACATGGAGATAGTCACTCAAAAAGACGACGTAAAATTGAAATGCAAGATGTGTCTTAAGATTCTGAATAAACACAATAAAAATGAAATATTAATACAATGTGGCACTTGCAATGGAAACGGTAAAGATCGTGCGTTACATACGATTGCTTTTTTTCTAGAATCAATTAAGATAATTTACTAAATGGTGATGTTGTGCTTTCAGTTCATCCATCTTGTATAGATTTAACTCTGGATATGGTTCCTCACATTCAATCGTACGCTTGGCAATGCACCGATTGTAAAACGTGCGCGCAATGTCACGATCCCGCGGATGAGGATAAAATGCTCTTCTGTGATATGTGCGATCGAGGGTAAGTCACGCACACACATGCACAGTAGAAATGTGGGGATTAAGGATATTTCATGTGAAATCGAATCAAATTTTATTTTTTATTTTCAAATCCGATTCGAATCAACGAAATTTCGCCCAAATCGAATAATTGAAACATAACTTTTAATTAACAAGATAATCATTGAATTCAACATGCAGGCAGTGAGAGAAAACTTTGGTATGAGAGAGATAATATCGATCATGTGGTATGTCAACTCATAAAAAAAATAAAATATGTGTATATTTAGATATTTAGAAAATAAAATTGATATTGATGAGATATTTCTTACTTAGGGTGGCAGTAATTGAAACAGTCAGATGAAAGATCGTAAATCAGTTGTACTAATGTACTTTGAAGAACGTTGACATTATCGACCGTTTACAATTAATATAGAAATTGAATGATTTTAGAAATATAGTTTAATAAAAATATACAATATATTACGCCTCGTAGATATATGTGTACATCTACGAGATTTACATCAAAATAATTATACATTCTAAAATTAATAGTGTGATATATGCTAAAGGAGGAGGGTCAATAAGGCCGTTTTTGTGCCTCCTCCCGATTTCCATTAAACAATTTTTTTTTGTATTATATGATCATTAGGAATGGCAAAAATAATTATTAGATGAGAAAAACTTGACCCATAAAGCCATAATTAGTTATTAGTCTAGATATATCACTATAACACCTAATCTTTTTCATGACTAATAAGTGAACTAATAAAATATTATCGTTTATTATATTACTCTGTTATCATATTAATGTCAGTTTAGATCACAATATCTATCATCGTCAAGGTGAATACAGCTTATGGTGAAAAAATGTATATTTTAATTACTCTTGACATATGAGTATTCATAAAATGATGAGGCTCACAAATAGATGATCACTATTAGTTGCTTGTAGATTTAAGCCTCTAGACCAAGTTTCTTAAAATGTCAATGTGTAGTTGACACATCATATAGTAAAAAATAATTTTTTTTTATTATGAGCTGTATTCACCTTCACTTTAGGGACGATAGATATTGTGGTCTAAACTGATGTTAATATGATAGCTGAACGATATAATAAACGAACATGTTTTAGTTTAGTTCACTTAATATGTTTTAGTTTAGTTCATTTAGTCATGAAAAAGGCTTAGGTATCATAGTGATATATCTAGACTAATAATTAATTATGGCTTTATGAATCGAGTTTTGTTTCTTATCCCATGATTATTTTTAACATTCCTAATGATCATATAATACAAAAAAAAATTGTTTAATGGAAATCAGGAGGAGGCACAAAAACGACTTTACTGACCTTCCTCTGATATTTATATTAATACGTTTGCTGCCAACTACGAATATACTCATAATTGATATATGAACCTTACAAGCCAGCTACGAATATACTCGTATATCGATTACCGACCTCCTATGCCAAGTACGAGTTAATCCGTAGTATAAGCACGTTAATTTGGACCCTTATGAATAAAGCAGAGACCCCTTCTGGTGGCTTGGTAGAACAAACTATGCTCGAGGAACGTGGCAGCGAACGTGTTAAATGATTAAAAATTATCACTAATATCAGCATTTTTCAATCACTCACAAATTTGATATCATGAAAATTTATTTAAACACGAAAACTTTAATAGTATCTCTCTTACCGATATCTTGAATTACTGCTCTTAATATTTTGTTATGAGTATCTTTTGTTAAGAGTATATTTTGTTAAGAGTATCTTTTATTAAGAGTATAGCGAATTTTTCAAGTCATGCCAATTCCTGTAAGGCTGGACGTCTTTAACAGTACTTCGTTAGTGCTAATATGCGTGATTCGTATTCGAATCTTCGCGATTTGAAATTCTCGAATTTTGTCAAATTCGATTCGAATTCGAGTTGTCTCTAACGCACACGCACGTGCGCGAAATCGAATTAAAGGATAAAACCACTTTAGAAATTTCGGAAAATCTAAATTTTTTGGCTTTAAAGACATTAGGGTCTTAAAAATAAGAAGTAATAAGTTTTATAACGAGGAAAAATTTTTAAAGTCAGTTTTGAGTGACTTTTGTGCAGCGCGCTTTCTCGAGCAGAAATGTATCTAGATTATGTATGAAGATTAGATTTTAAGACTAGTAGCTAGATAGTAATGACTAGATAAGTTTTTTAACCAGTCACTAGCTCATGACTAGCTAAATATTCCTAATCAATCTTTAATTTTCTAGCCGCTATCTAATTTTCTAGCTGCTATCTAATCATTAGATAGAAACTATAATAGTAGATGGCGTTGTCTTTTTTAAAATATACAGTCTAGCTATTATCTCGCCATTAGCAGGATTATATTAGCACATCGAAATTATGGTTATGTTACAATGTCAAATTCTGTCTAGTCACTAACTAGTATCAATGTGCTGTAAATCCTACATAGACAGTGTCTAGACAAAAAAGATTACACAGTAACGACATTGAAAATCATCAATATATCTTGAATAGAAATTGAGTATCGGGATTGTTCAGTAAGTATTAATTACTAATTACATAGACAAGTAGGTGAAAAAAATTACATACGTGATAGAAAACTATCGTTCTTAATCAATCTTTAAATATTCTTAACCATATATCTGTTATCTAATCGTTAAATTGAAAATATGATAGTAAATATGACGCTGTTTTTTCTAAAACATACAGTCTAGCTATTATCTCGCCACTAGCAGAATTATATTAATCCGCACATCGAAATGATGGTTATATTATAATATCAAACTCTGTATAGTAATTATTTAGTTGCAACATATTATTAATCCTAAATCTCGAAATTAGATGTCAGAACTGTCTAACCATTAGATAGTAAATTTGGGTATAGACAATGATGTAAAATACAAATTTACTATCTAGTAGGTAGACAATTCTGATATTCAATTTCTATTCAGAGTTGCTATGTTGCTACTAGACAGTTACTAGACGGAGTTTGATATTCAATTTCCATTAAGGATTTACCGAGTTTTCTATCTCGTTACTGTGTAAGTTTTTCGTTTAACCATGAGATAGAACTGCGCTGAGTAAAGTATATGTAGCTAATATAAAACATTTATTAGCGACTATGACAGTGGTCTAACGTAAAGTGGGCGACTCAAAAGCCAGAGATCTCAAGTTTAAGTCCAGCAGAGAAAAACGAAATTTTTCCATAGAATTGGATATAATACGTAATCAAGAAGAATTTCAAGAACCAAGCTACATTGGATCACTTCTTGAGAGAAAAAAAATAAATCAAAACTCTGATTTAAGAAAATTATCCAGCCACTAGAAGAAATCCGTGATACAGAAGTTCTAAGATAAGAAAGCTATTTAGGGATTAGATATTCCTGATATAGAGAAAAAGTGAAAGAGAAATCAACGAAAAGAAAAATAAATTTTTCTATTTTATTATATCTAACTACTAGCTAATTCTTCTATTACATTCACTAGGAGAAATGAGCGTTATATTTTTGGCTAGTGGCTACCTGAGATTTTTCGTCTAATGACTGTACTATTTTTTGTCTAGATATTAGCTAATTTTTCTACATATTTTTGTCTAGCTATTAGCTAATTTTTCTACAGTCATCAGAAGAAGTGAGCGTTATATTCCGAGCTAATGGTTAGCTAGTACTACTAGCTAGTAGCGATGTAAATCCCAACTTTTCTGTCATGACTAGACAATTACTAGATTCAATTTCTACTCGGGACTGTGCCGACTTAGGAGTCGACAGTTTCGGCGCGCCGCGCAGCCAGTCAACTCCACAGATACTTTCTACAGTATGTGGTACTACTACGTATTAGTACGGCGCTAGTAGTCTATATTATTTCAAAAATAATAACGTGGCTTCAGTGCAACCGTCGAAATCATGCCGCTTGGATATAATAAGACACTTTGTTTTCTGTTTAGAATATTCGTGAATATTTTGCTTCAATTTTTTATTTCGAACTTTTTAACGATCATGAGTGAAAAGAGAAAGGTATATGCTGGAAGAAAGACTAATACTACAGCTACAAAAAGGAGTAAAATATCAAATAGATGTCCGCAGAATCGATACGAAAAGGAAGAAATTCCAGAACACGTCTGCTCAAAAGTTTAACACATCTAGGAACAACTATGAAATAGAAGTGAATAATGAAATCGGGTATCGTTTGATAAACTTTCTCACTGTTTTTGCTGTTATTGCTGAAGTGGTTGTGTGTAAAAAGTGAGGAAAAGACATAAAATTTAGTGAAGCAAGTGCGGCTTGGGCTTCAAAATTATTGTTTCTTGCAAAAAATGTGGACAAACTGCTGTGCCTAACTGTTTTTATGTCAATTATGGATACGAAGTTAACCGTTGCATAGTTTGCATGGTATACTTAAATTTTGTACTTTTATAGATCTTCCGCTGCCGGTTTTTCAATGATTTTATGATAAAATTATTGCAAACCTCGCTACAGCTACAGCAGCAGTTCGTTTGAAATGCACAAAAAGAGCAGCTGAAGAATAAAAGAGACTTTCTGAAGAAAATGCAGGTCGATGGTCTTATTGTTTCCGGTGACAGATCATGATGGAAAAAAGGATTTTCGTTTTTGTATGGATTAGTGACTCTTATCGGTTGACACACAGGAAAAGTCATCGACATCGTAATAAAATCTAAGTACTGTAAATCCTATGAATTTTGGAGTAAGAAAGAAGGTACAGCTAACTACGATGAATGGGTGGAGACGCATTCAAATGAATGACAAATCAATTATGATGGCTCATTTAGTAAGATGGAAGTTGATTCCGTGATCGAGATATTTCAGCGCTCCGAAACCCTTTACAATGCTAAATACGCTAATTATATCGGCGATGGTAATAGCAAGACCTTCAAAGGAGTTTTAGGTGTTAATCCCTACGAAAATTTTACAGTAAAAAAGAAAGAGTGCATAGATCACACGCAGAAGAGGGGGACGCGTTTGCGAAAAAAAAATCCGAAGGGACTCGGCGGTAAGGGTGAATTTACCGGTAAATTGATTGATGAATTATCAATTTACTATGACTTAGCTATTCGTCGCAATCCTGACTCTATCGAGAAGATGAGAAACGATATATGGGCGACATTATTTTATAAACTTTCAACTGATGCGCAGCCGCAGCATAAGAAATGCCCGGAAGGCGAGCAATCATGGTGCTCGTGATAACGAACAAAAGCTTCCAATACATTATATGAATACGTGCAACCACCTCTTCGCCCAAATGTTTTTGCAGCTATTAAGCCTGTATATGAAGACTTAAGCAGCGATGATTTGCTAAATCGTTGCCTTGGAGAGTACACACAAAACAATAACTAAAGTTATAATAATTGTGTGCATGGCTCCAAAAGCATTCTCGAGCGGCAAAACATTACTTGATATCTCCGCAGATATTGCCACTTACCATTTTAATGATGGATTTAATAATCTAATGGCAAAAATACAAGTATTAGGAGTTGATGTGGATCCAAATTGTTATAACTTCTGTGTAGAAGCTGACGCGCGCCGCGTCAAATTTACAGAACGCAAGATGTCTGATGCCGCAAAAGATGCTCGGAGAGCTTCTAAATCGTCAGAGAAAGAAGAAGAGGAAGCTAATTTGGACCTGGAAGGGCAATTTTATGGAACAGGTATCGCAGAGTGAAAGTACATTGCAAATTTCTTGTGTTAAATAGAAAAAAAAGTTACCGAAAAACTTGAAATGCGTTTTTCTTGAATTCACGTTTTTCAAATCGGCTAGCAGCATAACTCAAACAATTTTTATCCGATTGACTTGAAATTTTAAGGGCATCTTCTTAAATAGATTCTCTAAAGAAGTACATAGGATTTTATAATTACTTTAACATTTTTTGTTATAAACAAATTTATACGAAATTTTTAGTCAAAAAATGAAATTCTTTCTTTATAGCTCCACTTTTACAAATCATCATATTTTTTTCATTTCCCTACGTACTTCTAAAGAAAATCTTATCTAGTTTCTGAAAATTTTTAGTTTTTTGTTCTAGGTGCGACTGTTCAAGAAATCTGCTGTTAGCCGCGAAGGATCTCAAAAAAAGTGACTGCGCACGAGAGGCTGTGCACTCGCCATTTTGGATAAAAAAAATTTTTTAAGAAGATCATTTTACACCCTTTAATATTTGTAGAATAAAGGCCTTAAAAGAGATTTTCGTTTGATTTATTTGTTACCTCAAAAACATCGTTAAAAATCAGGCTTTTTTGTTTCTAAAGTGGTTTTACCTTTTAATTGATTAATTGATCGGGACGAAAATTTCGAATGGATAATATAACTGGCTAACCTTGTATGATTTTGTCTACAGGTACCATATTTATTGTGTCGGCTTACGACGTGTACCACAAGGGAGGTGGCATTGTCAAGAATGCGCCGTGTGCGCAAACTGCGGCTCGAGAGAGCCCGGTGGTGCTAATTCTGATAGAAACAGCGTCGCGCAATGGCAACACGAGTATAAGAAGGGCGAGAAAAATACCCGAGTATATGTCTCTACACTCTGCATACCGTGTTCAAAGTGAGTACACCTTTAAATGGTCATCGCCTCATATATGCTGAAACACGATTGTTTCGAACTATGTTGGGCTTCACAGTTGCTTTAATGATTTTCATCGCTCACACTATAACACTTTATCGACATCCTTTCTTCTTCATTTTGTCTTTTGTTATAGATCTCGACACTCACAGTTTTTGTCTCTCTATCTTATCATTTAGCTATCAGTTAATGTTATTATTAATTAAGAACCACTTAGAGCAGTAAATTCGATCAAATTGTAAATATTTCGATTTATCTTTAATTAACATATATCATATACATATATATAATTAAAATAGAAATTTTAGAATGAATTTATGTTTTTCTGTATATTTTATAATTAAATACGTAACATTACTGTGCGTATAGAGCCTCAGACCTACAGTGCTATCCTGAAAGGTCTTGGGATGTTATATATTAACGGCTAAATGACTTGATGAGAAGTGTATTATCGTGTGAAATATCATTAAATCCCTCTACTGCGTGCTAAGCACTGCTAACATAATATTCCCTTTTACCTGAATTCACTAACCACATGATCTTTATGCGATAACAAGGCTGTGGCGAAAGGGTCGTTATTGCCCACACTGCAGCCGCTGTCATACCGCCCAAAGGCTCGACCTGGAACCGAATCTAGTGCATTGCAGCGCATGCGACAAGTATCTGCACTTAGGTATCGACCCCAAATTTCATATGATTCTGTGAATTAATCGCGATAGAAAGGAAAGAGCTAATTAGAGCCTGGGCGTAAATTCTTGTGAATTTTTGCAAAATATATACGGAAACGCATAAGAGGCTCGCCGAAATGGCTCTTCGATGGCTGCTTTGACAGGCAGATTATGTATAAATGTAAGAAATGTTGATCTTCAATTGAACCCTCGTGATCTATCAAAGAGGATTTAAAGCGGATCTTTTCCAATAGTTTGGAAAAGAAACTGCTTTACTTACAATTATTCTAAGCCTTTACGCGCTCATATAACTACGTTTAGACTGTAATTGGCCCTTTTTACTGTAACTTAAGACCAAAGAGCTTTCTTTCATTTATTCTGTTCTGTCAGTTAACACTTGGAGCGTCACGTGCACGGATCCATGTCAAGGACGTACGCTGAAACGCCGCACGCACGCACGCACGCACGCACGCACGCACGCACGCACGCACGCACGCACGCACGCACGCACGCATACGCACGCACGCACGCATACGCACGTACGCACGCACGCGCGCGCGCGCGCGAATTCATGTATGTAGCGTGCTTGTATTTTAACAGGCAAAAGTCTTAGTAATTATTACATAGGATCCGTATATAATTAGCTTCAATTAACGAAACTCTTGTCGTTGGAAGCTGAGCACACAGATTCATGTAGTAGTTTTCTTTCTCCTCTTTCTCCTAATTAGAGATTGTACTATATATTCATGGGCATTTTATTGTTCGACTCTCTCGACACTCAAAGTGTTAATTCCGTTGCATGTTATGATATAGGAGCATTTGCACGTGCGACCGAATATTATTTAATCATCGCCATCTTAGATAAACCATATCTGAATTATTTATTACTTAATACCTCACACAACATGTATGTCTGAAAGACGTCTTATTGTCTCAAAGACGTCTTTACAACGTCTTGATGTTTTCTAGGACGCATATATATACATTATACTATCTTTTCTATCTTCTTATTTCCTCGCAATATAACAATTATAGATTTTAGTAAATGTCATGATATGTAAAGATATATTCAAGTATTGAAAAAATAATTAACTCCACTATGGTGATTATTTCCACGATAGCATGGTTCGATATATTTCGAAAATTCCCAGACAACACAATGTCCAAAATTGGACATCTTAAAGACGTCTTTTATCACGACATCTTAAACACGACTTTAAGACGTCTAAAAGACATCTCATGTCTCGATTTTAGATATTTGTGCTGTCTGGGTTGTTTTAAGCCGAGAAAATTTTTCTCAAACTAAAACAAAAATTCATCCAAAATCTGGAGATTTCTAATAGATGTCTTATATTGTGATAGATATTTAATATTTGTAGTGAACATATAAATATAAATTTAAACTTGTTATTAATTAAAATAATGTTTGTTCTTCAGCATTAAAAATTCTTCTGAGAAATTCTTGTTAGGCACGCAATGTGTATCGTAATCGTATGTGTATCTTTTCAGATTGCGTGGAGACCAAGGGAACAGCGTTTGATAAGAAAAATTATCTGTGTGACTTCTGTACACTGTCGAATCGTCAGCAAGTGGCAAAACCTATGTCACCGAAGATACTCAAAACGTGAACGTATCATTACGTAAAAATGGGGAGACCAATGAGAGATGTATAATAACGATTAGAAAGAGCGAAATGTAATTATATTATATATTAAGCAGTATATATAGCTCATTTTTATCAGACGACTATATTTACAATTGAGAATGCACGTGAGATTTTCTCCTCAAGTACTTCATATGAGTGCATCATGTTGTATATAGTTACAATATCAGTAATTTAACTCATGACACTAAATTTTTACTATGTGTACGTTCAAGTTAAATATAATGAATAATCTCGTGAAACCATTATACAAAATGGAATACATCAATTGCATCAAAAGTTATGCACATTCGACTTTTAATTCTTTCGCAAATTTGGAGTTAATTTTTGTACTTCGAAGCTGATGGAACATACAATTTTCTTCTCAATGTTAAATATCATGAACATGATGTTAAATATCAAATGAAAATTAAGCATTTTTTATTCAGAATATGTAGGTGATTTGGAAAATCTGTAGGGTAGTTTATGTTTTAAGAATCTACGATCTTTATCTTTCATCTGATAGTACTAACAGAACGAAATTTCATAATCTAGTGACCTCAGATACAACATTTTAAGTTTACAATTCTAACGGACGCTGAAAATCCAATTGCAATTTTTTTTACAATTCATCTTACTATTTATACTCTGCGAAATATATAAACAAAGTATCATCACTACAAAGACTGCAAAATGTTTTTTTAAACTACCGATTTTACTCGCGTTCTTTGCTTCGAATTGCCAGTTCTGCTATTTCCGGAAGGAGATGTGTGTGTACAGTTTAGAGAAGGGAAACGAATAAAGAACGAAACTAAGCGTCGTTTTTCTTAAAAATATATATCACTTTCTTTTTTATTCTCTTCTTTTCATGACATAATCCTCGGATTAGTGCTTTTGTTGCGAGAGTTAGATGCGGATTAACATTCTCTTCTTTCCCCTGTTTTTACATACGTATCGTGACGCAGTATCCACATTTTGAACAGTGCGCTCCATTCTCTTTCACACACACACACACGCGCGCGCGCACACATATACAACATACATACACGCACACATTCTCTCTCTCTCTCTCTCTCTCTTCTCTGTCAATCAATTTTTTCGCTGGAGATTGATTACAATATATTTATAAGATCGTGTTAGATTATGTTGCATTATGTACACACAGGATATACGGCAATTGCGGCCGTTAAAAAAATGAGCAAGTTGTTGCAAAATATAAACTTTGGCATGTCGTTGCATCAACCTTGTATATCAGTGTCAAAGTAGTCTCGTTAATTTGCACTGTAACGCGCCTGTACAGGATACTTCTTTAAAGCAACAATGACATACGCGCAAAAGGTGTGGAGTCGCCGCGCAGCATCTCGCTAAGTGAAATACATAGCTCTTGCAGATCCTTCCCCCTCCTTCTTTTTTTGTATTCTTCTTCGCCTCTATAAATCGCACTATTTCTTCTTCGGCGAAGAAACGATCAGGCGGCGATGCACGATTAATGATCGCAACGTTACCGATAACGTAATCGTGAGAATGAGAAATACTGTCGAGGGGAAGAACGCGATGTATGTGTGCTTCTCGTTCTTTGTCGCGTTGCAATTGTACCGTAATTAAAAAGCGCACGTCTCCTTGCTATAAACGCCCATGCGTGAGGTGTTACGTCGCGATTTCTTCCCCTCGATGTGCTTCCTTTCCTGTTCCCTCCTTTTCCATTTCTTTCTCGTCTAGTTTCTTTAAAATTCGAGTTGAATGTCGAGTGCTGCTAATAAAGTGGTCGTGCGCGATTCGACTTGCTCGGAGAAACGTCACACACACAATTAGAACATTCCTCCGCACGTGGATTATACAACACCGTTAAAAGTAAAACATACTTTGAGCAAAGAGATAAAGATAAAACAAAATGAAACGTAGCGTAACAACAATACGAGTCGTACGCACGTACGTGTATTTTTTCTTCTTTTCACTAACGTGCAATCGCGTTGTTGAAGAGCACTTACGCACTATAACAGGACGGGTTCATAGTTCAGAATTGCACCTGTCCCGCCATTGACTAGTAGTCGGTATACAAGCTAATACAAGGGTCTGTTCTTTCCAGCTGCACTGCCCAGACTTTTCCTACGTATCAAAAACGCGAAACACGTGTAATCCCTAGAATCTGATGGAAACGATAGAAAAGAATTGCGAGAAACGAAACCAGAGTACAGCTGAAAAGAGCAGCGACGCAGCTACGTTATCGGGAAATATTGAGCGAGCAGTAAGGGTATTCCGTATTTCTCGTTAACGTTATATTCGCCGATGTTTTCAAGTATCGAGAAGTATTGCTCATGATAATTAAACGAGAAGCACGGTTGATCGATACAATTTTGTTACACTGTGAGTGGTTAAAATTATAGGTAAAATTATCATAATCATTATACTAATCTAGATAACATTACCGATGATATGCTATAAAACATATAATACATGCACCAAGGATTCTACAGGATCACAGCCGGTGAGTCGATATAAGATCATCGAATCCTGTGGAATTTTTGGTTCTCAATTTTCCTTGTCTCCTAACTTAACTTAAAAATTTTCATTTTCTTTTTCTTTTTTTTTTACCGAATTTTTAGTATTTTTTTAACTTTTTTTTTTAACAGACACACTACCAACAAGTATCGCGTTAATACGGAATACTGCTACTGCCACGTCAAGATCGTCGACTCACGTACGAAACGCGAGGAAGTACTCGGATACCGATACATAAAGCAAAATAGTATCGAGAACAGCGAACCGTTTCGACCACGACCAAGTTCCCCCTTATTATGCGCACACAGGAAAACTTAATGGTGCGTACTTTGGTGCCGTTGTAACGCCGTTTTTCACCATTCGTCACATTCAATCCCGTCGCAACTGTCGAACTAATCGAACAGTGGTGGCTGTGAAAAAGACATGTAGGCGAAGTCGTGCTCTCAAAAAGAGGACATATCCGAAATTTCCATCTCTCGATTCTCTGTTCATATGAACAATGGCTTTTCTAAGTATCTTGGTGGATAAAGTTGTAAAAATTTCACATCTCGTGTATTCTCAGCGAGGTTTTCGAAGCGTTAAATTTGTTATTTTCTTTCTCGCTTCTCAAGTCTCTCTCTCTCGGTCTGTCGATTATCGTAACTTTGAAACACGCAAATCTCTTTCTCAGCTTCTTGCGTTTTTGGGAATACAGGTATACAATCGTATGTATTTTATTCAACTTATTCCTATGTATCGAACGTTTTCTTGAAATCAGCAAACGATAAAATACATGAACAATGTGGAAGTGTATCTCCTCTTACAAAATAGCATATCTGCTCGCTTTTTCTCAGTCACCGCTACGATTACGTCCGAACGACGGGAACGAATTGCCGAGAGATTTACCACACAGATTCAAATCCCTGTGCGACTTTATCCTAAATGCGCGCTTCAATCCTGACGAATAATTGACAATGTAAAAAAACAATTTGAGTATTTACTCGTGTCTAATGCCACATATAGACAAGAAAGTGTTGAAATTGTGTAAGTGAGTAGCCGGTACAATAGTAATCACTAAATTCGCTGTAGAAAACTTAGACAGGACACTGTGGACGAGGTTCGGGCCCGGCGAGCTGCCAACCTTATAAAATACTCGCAGGTTACACGTCGGATTCGCGCTCTGCGAGCCTTTCGTAAGCTTGCATAAAACGTACTCAAACGCTTCCATCAGTTCGTTCTCAGTCAGTTCCGTGGATGGCAAACATGCCTCTGTAGCTATATTGCCAGTCGAATTGGACGAACCTGTTGAAAAAGAAATAGAGGAAAGTTTCGTTACCGTTTCGAAATTCTCGGTACTTCGGAAATATTCCTTTTTTAGCATTTGTCAAATATTTGCGGTGAATATCTCGTCGAAATGATTTTTTTGGGGAGGGGAGAGGGGATACGACTTATCGAGTGGACAAATGATTCACCGGGAGAAACTTACGGGTACACATGTAACACACAATCGCTGAAACGGTGTTTTCGTAATTCCACCTACGCCTAATGGCCACCTTAAAATTGCCCACGCATCTTCCCGTTTCTTCGTCTACAATCAGGACATTATTTATATTACACATAACGATTCATTGAGAGAGTCGTACCTAGCAAACATAATGTAACTTGTTGTGATTTCCTATTCAACAATGTAATAATATTATTTACACGCATATAACACGCGTTATATAGCAGTTACATTGCTGAGTAAGAAATTATAACAAGTATATTATATGTTACATTATGTTTGTTAGGTAATGACTGTATAATCGGTATGATCTCCACCTTGTAAACCCCTTCTACATAGCTCGCAGAACACAAGACGCAGGTCATAAGTACAGACGACGATCACAGCTCCTTGCATTTGCTAATCGTCATCTTACGTTTGCGTTTGCAACCTGTGTCTTGCGTTCTGCGAACTATGTGAGCTAGGGGCTTTACACATGAGTGGTCGGAAAGTTTTATATTTTATCTCTTACGTACATTCAAATCTCCTGTTATCTCTGTGAGCCCAAACGCACCATTCGACCTGAGCACCACGCGGCAGATTTGGTACGACGATGTAATCTACGATGGCGTTGTTTGATCTCTTCTCCCATTCCTTTCTTGCGTCTGCTATGTAACTGGGATGCGTCAGGAAGCAGATGCCCTGTACTATGTCTCTGAGATGTGTGTTCGCGTCCATGGCCTTAAGAATACGATCGATGTGTCTCATCGTTAGGCGGCACTGCCGTTTAATATTCAAGTCTAGAAGAGTCATGTTGCCAGGCACCAAAGGTATCTGCCCAGCGACCGATATAATATCGCCCACCTGTTGAAGATCAATTTTCTCACTTCGATAGCTATTTCCTTTCTTCATTCGCGAAACTTCATTACTCGCTTTACTATTTGCTCAATCCGCCACTTAGAATTGAACAGTGACCTCTCAGACAACATAATGTCTAAAATCGGGACATCAGATTACCCATAAGTACATCTGATGTCCCGATTTTAGATATTGGCTACCTTCAGCAGAGAAAGTAGCTTTGCAACTGCTGCCAAATTCGTGAATCTGTACGCTCTTAGACTCAACCAAGATTAAGAGCACAGACCATGTGATGATGTGGCAGCCGTGTGGGCGCTCATAACAAAGGGCGAGTGTTCTCGAGAGGGTTAAAAGGTTCAGGGCCCGATAACTGAAGAATAGATTACCACGATTTGAGTTCCGTTTGCGGGACTCGGCGGTGCATGGTCTGACCTAATGGTGACCCCGAGCTTCCGGACTGACAAAGGAAAAAGGCGGAAGACAGCGCGGGAGAGGGACGTGGCGAGTCAAGAGCACCGAAGATGAACGAAGGAGCGCCGACAAGACTAGCCGAAGAAGGACACGGTGAGCCCCTCCATAAATATTATTAGGTTAGTTGCCGATGAACGCCGATACCGACCCTGCTTTGATTACAGTTGCCGAAGAAGCGGAGACCGATGATACCGCGGTCCCGGAGTTAGCGAGAACACCAAGAGTCCCTGGGTAAAAACTACTGGAGAGATCCGCAAGGCAGATGCAGGCGAGAGAGCGAGCGGCAAGCGGAAGCTAGCGCAAGGAGCGAGGAAGCTCCGAAAAACTCCAGAAACGGCCGAGGAAGAGAGGCCCTAATATGATCGGCAAGTTGCGCGGACTTCACTTCGTTGGTGGTATGCACCGTAACAGTAGCAAATTTGACGAGCAGTTGAAAGAGAGAGAGAGAGAGAGAAGCTATCGAGTCAATAAGGTAGCCAGCAGGAGGTACTATGAGAGCAGCACGAATTATGTAAGGTTATCCATTCGCACCTATTTCCGTAAATATTAAATCCGGGGTGGGGTCGACCGACGGATATTCCTTTTGGTGATTATGAGAATATTTAGTGTCAGATATCGAATCGATCTGCCGGAGCCATACGCGGATCTCCATCGTAGCCGAATGAGTTAATGTTTAGAGTTTAGTCGCCGCAACTCGGAGTAGGACTCACAAAGAAGGGCTGGCGTGGCGGAGCGATCGAGACCTCCCTCATTTTGATGATAATTGGCGTTTATGTAATTATGTTTTGCGGAGGGAGGTCTCGGAACTGCCGTCGAAGCCGTGCTCCCGATCATCCTCACACCCGCATCGTGAGGAAGTGGAATCCGCGTACCGAACAGTGAGTTACTCATCAAGGTCTCGCTATCGAATAAAATAGCTACCGCCACGAAGTCAATTTGCGTTGAGAACTGACAACTTTTGTTACAAAATAGCATATCTGCTCGTTTTTTTTCAGTCACCGCTACGATTACGTCCGAGCGACGGTCCGATTACAGTCCGACCAATAAATTTCATTGTTATCGTTACAAGATAGTAATTCTGTTTCCCGACGATTGATCTCCAAACCCTCTCCTTCTTCGACTTAAATTAACCCGAAAGCTGCCGGATCCGTTCGCTACCGAGTAGCGAGAAATATCGAGAGTTAGAATAGGAAATTTTGTGGACGCGAAACTATCGCATGGCGCCCAGAAACTTCGCGATAATTAGTGACAGCGAGTCGGAGCGGCTGTAATTGCGTAAGGAAAACTTGTCGCAACCAATCAGATTCACGAGTTTTATAATAGTTACAAAGCTGCTTTTTCTGTTGAACATAACCATTATATTGACTGGGCTTCTTCCTCCAAAAAATACAGAATTTTACTTACACGAACAGCTTGAGAGTACGGTCCGATATTAGCGGGTGCCCAGTGACTTATACTTTGAACGTGCATTGTGTGTCGTTTGTGGGCATTCTTGTCCCCGCACTCTTGGTTCTCCTTGTACGCCGTCGCATCTAGTACTATATGAACGTTCAAAGGACATTCTACGCATACACGAACCGGTGGATTCCTTTTACCCAACCAGGAGGTATATACCTCGTTTATAGCCTTGTAACTTGACATGTCTTTTATGTACAACGTTACCGCGACGATATCAGATATTCGCAGATTTTCGTCTTCAACTAATGCTGCAATTTAGACAAGGGATTGCGTGAACGAAAATTCTCTACAGGTATCTCGTATGCTTATTATATGAGTTATTATTGAATTGTTAGATGTACATAGGAATAACTGCTAATACCGAATAATTGCTAACCTAAAAAATACGTGATTAAGACATAAAGTTCACCTACTGCTTAATTTTCCCAGTGCCTCTTCTACGGAGGACGTGACGTCCGGACGTTTTCCAGCAATACCGCCGAACCAAAACCATCCCTTCTGATTTCTATTAACAGTCGGTGCGTCTGGATAATCCTCCTCTTCGTACAAAATCTCCATCGGGCTTGGTGGATTAAATGGACCTGTATATTTATATATACACGTATATAAACATTTTCAATGAGTTTTCTAATCTCTCTTTTTCGTTCTTTCTGTGTTCTATTTATTATAAATACCGGAATTCGATGTCTTCAGACTGTTGTTTCCGCACTCGTGCTCGTCATTTTCGTCATCTGACAAATTGCAGCCATCGTGTAGCACCGGACCAACTATTTCGGCGATATAATCTTGTGATGTTTTCATCGAGATAGTTTTCAATCTTTCCGCCAGATTCAACTGTTCCATACCGTTCTGCAAAGCAAAAAGATACTTTTTATCTTAATACCGTAAAAAATACATATCTCGAAATTATTTATATAATGTACAGAAGAATGACAACTTACATTTTTGTCTAGTAGACGAATCTTTGTAAAATTAAGGTATCCTACAGGTGCTATGTCGTCACATGTATGTACAATGCTCTCATACTCATCACTAAACCACAAAATAAAGATAAAATTAGAAATTGTTAATCATATTACATATGAAATGCAAGTACCGATTGTGTAACTCACAACGCAATGCTTTTTCCAAACAAAGGACAATCCAAAGTAAAGGTTTCGTATTCCCCACCTTCTCCGCATATGTTTACTCCATACTTTTCTTTCTGTAAACATAATATTTCTTATAGCTGTTCTGTTGGTATAAAAATACCAAAAATACTTAAAAATCTCAGAAGACGCGAAAATGAGAAATAGAGAAAATTAAATTATTAAGGATACGATATAGCATCAACTGATATGATAGAAAAATTGTGTGACTTACTATTCTGACAAGATGAGTTTGCATTTCGGATATAGATTTACCCAAATGCTTAGGTTCGAGACCCAATGCTGCAACTTTAATCAATACTGCATTAACAGAACTCTGTATCATCTCCATTAACAGCTCCTCCTGGTCCCGTCTCCATAAATATGATATGGAAATAAGACCTAAACGACTGCAGCTGAAAGAATATTCCAGATTTACTCGAATTTACAGTAAAATGGCAAAATTGACAACTCACTGATAAGTAAAATAAATAATGATTACACATTTTCTACACGAATTCGTTGGTAATCACTAAGAATAGCACCAGATGACACAGCCTCTATATTTTCGCGCTCCTAAAATATATGGATCGTTAGTATTCTTATATGGTTATTAGATATTGTGTGCCTATTCAGTAAGAAAGAAATCATTAACACAACATTATTATGATGTTTTATAATATGTAACATTTTCAAATATATATTTCTTAATGTTGCATATAATGTCATTGTTAACAATATTTGATCAAAACATTAAAAATAATATTTCTACACTATAATTTTAAGTTAATAAAATAATGCTTCTATACTATAATTTTAATTTAAGAACATAATATTATCAAGTAACAGTTTTAAAACATTTATAAAATATTATATCAAAATGTTTACAAAATTCACATAAAATTAATGTTTCAAAAGATTGATTTAACGTTTCTTGTTTACTAGGTACATGTAACAAACTTAATTTTTTTTACCTTTACTTTGCTCAACAGTCTAAAAAGGTCTTCGACTTCGTCATTTTCTGTAGGGCAATAATATTTCTCTTGCATTTTAGACCTACCAAATGTTGGTTCACGATACATAGGCAAGCCCATAGCTTTAGCGATGTATTCGACACCTTGGTAGCCTACCGTTTGGTACATGAACGAGTCTAAATCATCTAGAAACATTGTGTTACATTTATATCTGCACAATTTAATAAATCAATATAAATTGCCAGTCAAATATTTTAAAATTATCTATCTCGATACCTTTTCCAACAGGATACAAATTTGCTAAAGCCACAATTTCATGGCCAGCTGCTACACATTGCATCATGTTGAAACAAGAATCCTTGCCACCACTAACTAGCGCAACGACCCTCATCTTTTACAGATTGTGCTTGGATCTTTCTTGAGGGATAATTATGACTAAAATTAAAGCCGATTTATCTGTTTAGACAATCATCTGCAATAAAAGTAAACATATATAATATAGATATAAAAGTACGGCTGTGTAAGATTTATATCTTAAGAGTTGTAATTAAAAAAAAATATATAGTATACAATGTAATATTCATTGAATTTATTTAGATATAAATTATAATCATAACTATAATAGTAAAAATAATAATACTGCATTCATAAATATATAATTCTAAACTTTATATAAATATTGCAAAGAACCAAATAAAAGTATTACAAATTAATTTGATGTTCTATAATATTTTTTTTTTTCTTGCAAATGTACCTTACGTCATTGCACCTACATATACTATATATGTACTATTTACATTGACATAAACGGATGGCTATGATTTTATAATATTAAAATATCATACAACTATCAATAATAACAAACATCTCTACATGTATACAGTAAATAATTAACGAGCGTTATATATACATATATTAAAACGATAATTGGTGTTTATATATAT
>NW_014554751.1:10674-43190 GCF_001313825.1 Dinoponera quadriceps | reverse complement strand
TATATATATATATATATATATATATATAAAACAGAGTGTTGGCTATAGAAACGAGCGAAAATTTATCGCGAACACGGCACAAGCTGCTAAGAAAACCGTAGCTAACGTTAAGTGTTGTTCCTCGTATCTTCCACGGACCGCTTTGTGCAGCGTTATATCGGTAAACAACTTGACGGGGGATATCGCGATAAACGTGATGCTTTATCGTAAAGGTAAAGCTATACCTACGGGCAGAATTTTTTGGTTATTGGCGAATGAACAAATGTGCGGGGAACGAATAACAACGTGAAGACTGGCAATGATGCATGCGGCCAACAAGCGTAACGAATGTGACCCAACGTGCACTAAATGAACGCCGGATTCTCGGCAAATGTGATATTTACGTTGAAACGACGAAGAGAACCCCTCACACGACACGGCAGTCTATAGGAGACTGACTAGAATCATAGGACGACGAAGACAGCGACGATACGGCCGCTTGATAGTGGCGCCACGGAGCGGAATATGTTCGCTCGATCAGACGGCGTCATAATTGAGGTTATGTCGAAAATGAAAATATCATCAGTTATAATCCCGAGTGCCACCCTCACGATTAATGTGGCCGCTTGTTCGATAAGGACAGGCAACCTATATTCATGCGTCAGAAGAATCACGTTCCCTTGGTGTACGAAAATACATTAATGAAATTAACGCTGGCACGGAGAGACTCACAGATAACGTTCCGCGCGACCGTACCGCACCTTGTGACATCATCGATATACCGCAGCGATCGAAGCCGATTGGACACATCGGGACACCGTAATTATGATTTGCTAGTCTTATACTCTAAACTCTTAATTTGTTGATTTGAAATACGTTTTGCTTTATTTCGCAAATTTATCTGACAAACCATATTTTAGTCTCACTTTTAATGTCAAATACTACTGTCCGGTTCGGAACTTTATGTGCTCGCATGAAAATTGCGCGTGATGTTGCTTCAATTTGAAATTTATGATGATCATATTTGCGTTAAAATTTTTCAAATTCGGCGCGTCATAATATATTGTAACTGTTGTGATTAGGGAGACAAATTTGCAATTTGCTCTCGGTTAGTTGGAAGTATGCGACACGTTATCAACACGCATCCTTAGAAATTCAGTTAGAACAAAGGGTAAGTGAGTGACACACGATCGTGATTCAATTATATAATCTATATTTTAACTCTCTGTTAGTTGTAATATCTAATAGATATGCATATTCAGGCTACAATGTATCGTCATTGCTATATGGCCTCACGATCGAACTCATCCTTGTCAATATTCTTTATTTTCATTATTCTTCGCTGTTTTTACGTACTTTAGTGCCTGGTCTATTAGCCAAGTGCTAATAGAAGAAAAATTGTTTCAAGGAATAGAGGAAAATAATGGGAAAATTAGTATATCTGTGAGATATATTGCGACCATTCGTCGGTGAAAAATATTGCGACTAACGGAAGGTTAAGGTGAGTATACACTGAGCGAACAAACAACGAACGATCAGCGAATGTGTATATTCGCGTCTAACACGCACGAAATTTCTCTAATGAAGCACCTTATGAGTAAATCGGCTTGAAACGAGTCTGTCTGAATTCGTTTTGATGTGTGCAATTTTCTAAATCGTAACAAAAAATAGTTCGCATTCGTTGTCCATTCTTCTTCATCTTACGTTCATTCTTTCATTCGTTCTTTTGTTCGTTCGATATATATTCAGCTTTATAGTGTATTAATAGGGCAATGTGTACAACAGAAACGAAGAAAATTCTTTTACTCCAATCATGAAATCCAAAAAGAAAACACAGGAAAAGTCGTTCAAAAAGGCAGACAGGAAGAAGACTGAAAGACAAAAGACAATAAAGAAGATGAAGAAGGAGGAGGAGAATTTAAGTCTGTACATACATAGGGTGTTGAAACAAGTGCACCCCGAAATAAGAATCTCCAAACAGGCCATGAATATCATGGACGATTTTCTTCGTGACATGTTCGAGAAATTGACTAACGAAGCATCACTTCTGGTAAAACGTCACGTCAAGCAAACCACTCTTTTATCCCGAGATATACAAACTGCGACACGCCTGATTCTACCAGGGGAATTGGCAAAACACGCTATTAGTGAAGGGACCAAGGCTGTCGCCAAATACCTCACGAATACTAACTAACTACATAACTGAAACACTCGTACATTTCTCGCAATTAACATGGTTTCATATTTTTTCTGTGAAAATATTAATTTTAAAAATGACTATATTATTTTGTTTTTTTATTTAAATTACAATACTTAATAATATTTTGGTTACGTTAGTTGATAATATATAATAACTATTTTATATTATATTATTTTCATATATTATTTTCATTTTGATATTATTATGTTGTTAATATAACATAATTATTAGTAATAACTAATTTATAGGTACGGAGACATTAACATTAAATAAAAGCAATTGTATTTTCCAACCGATCGTTTTTTCAGACGACACAAAATGTCCCAAGATAATCTTGGATATATAATCTTGAGAGCATCTTAAATATTCTGGATGGTCCTAAGATATCCTATGCTATGTGAATTAGCTTATCAACATTTCTCATTTCTGTATCACACATTTTTGGTTCTATGACATTTTTATCTATAATGAAGCTTACTTCTATTATGTCGCAATGTTTAACTTTCCCAAAATATTGATTTTATTTTATTTTCTATTTTATGCGAAGTATTGCGAGAAAAGGATTGTGAACATTGAAGACGCACCGTGTTCGAGTAAGAGAAAAAAATTCTTAATATCGTAATTACGTTTCCGCTATCGATGTGTTTGTGGAATAAAAGGTAATTTTAGATTTGATTCTAAAATATGTATATAATATAAAATAAGTAAACTTATCGCCTATAGTCTATGCACAGGATAGCTTATCTATAAGCAGCAAAGTTATCCGATATTATCTGTTAGAATCAAATAGTATGGTACATATGTCATATCGATTGATAATACGTAAAATTGATAATATCTAAATTTATTATAATGACTGTGACGTTTATTAATAAGATACAGTAACGTTTATTAATAAGATATGGGTAAAATTAAAAATTCCGCAAAAACTACAAAAGTTTCTTTGAAGCGAAGAACATCTATTGCACAGATAATTAAAAGGACGGAAAATTGGTTGTATTGTATTCCCACACAATCATATGTGTTCCGATATTCACTGCCAGTACTAAAAATCTATAATATACGTAACATGAAGTACAGACTTTATTTAATATTGGCAGTGAATTTGGGAACGAAGCTATAATAAACATCATTCTAATTTTGTATCTTAAAAAAATATATAATTTATTGTGATAATATGAAAATGTCATAATATGATATTTCCTTTATTTAAGATTCAAGAAAGATGGTTGACAAATACAAAAACTGAGTTAAAAATTATACAAAAATCTGTTTTAAACCTAGGTCTGTTTTAAAAAAGTTATGCTTTAGGGCCAGTCTCACAATCTCCGATTAACTTAATCGCCCGATCAAGTGTCAGCCGTGATCGGTTATTTTTAGTCAATTTTGCTTAACGCGATAAATGTGATTGGTCAATTCTAATGGAATAATCAGTGGATTAAGTTAATCAGAGGTTATGAAACTAGATCTTATGCTCGTTTCTACTATCTTGGCTTGAATCTAATCGACGATTAACTTAACAGAATTGACCAATTGCATTGTTCAATTAATTAACTGATCCATGTGATTGATCAATTCCGTTAAGTTAATCGGCCAATTATGTTAACCGGAATCGGTAGTTAATCAATTAGATTCGATCGATCATCGATTAGGTTTAAACCATGATGGTAGAAACAGACATTAAGGGCCACTTAAGTTAATCGGAGTTGGTGCAAGTAGCCCTAAAAATAATTCGTTATGCCCGGTTCCACCATTATGGTTTAAATCTAATCGACGATTAACTTAACGGAACTGACCAATCGCACTGGCGAATTAGCTGAATTGATCAATGCAATTGGTCAATTCCATTGAATTAATTATCGATTAAATTTAAACTATGACGGTGGAATCGAGCATAACATGACCCGTTACCACTACCGTTGCAAGATGTTCTAGATAAATTCAGGTTGATTTGAAGATATTTCCGTACTCCATTTAGGGAAATTACAAAAATTTTCGAAATCTTGGCAACACGATTTACATTCATCGTTTCTTATTCGTTTTTTTTCCTTGTTTTTTAGAGAAAATAACCTCTCATCAATTATTTAACTAATGAATTTAATTAATTCGGCTAACGAGTAAAATTCATTTAAAATTTTCGAAAGTTTCTATATACTTTTTTACCTATATCCGGACTGAATTTGTCGAATCCAATCTCCGATCACATCTTTCCTTGATGCACGGCAACTCGTCGCTGACCAATGAGATGGCTTTATAGCGAACGGCCATTTCCTTTCTCTACGGTTACTCGGAGCACAGCTGAGAGATCTTACCGTGCGCTATACAGCAGTATCGTCGTGCGGTTTCGTTGCAAATAGGGCGAGCGAGATAGGGCTTTGCTGCACATCCGCTGGTTCCGTTGCCGTATTTCATCGTTTCGCCGCAAACAGTAAGCAATAATATTACAGGTTTGCGTCGCGTTTGCGTTATTAACAAGGCAACGCGATGGTCCTGGCGGAGAGGAACTCTGAGAACGTACGAAACGGCCGAAGATCGAGAGGCCCCAGCCCTAATGTGCAGACGGAATCGTCCAGCGAAGAGGATGCAGGTATAACGAACGAACTTGGTCAAATCTCCGTTACCGGATTCGAGCGTCTCGTTTGAATTCGTAACTTGTATTTCGCCTCGCGAAGGCACGGGTGATGGTTTGAGGCATTTTTGAGTCAGCATACGAGTCAAGGTAGCTCTAATCGAGTGTTCAACATATACGGTGCACTTGGAACAACGCGCTTTACTCTTCCTGCCATTTGAATATCTCTCGCATATAGTTGTAGGTATTCCGTAAAACTCTACAACAATTTTCTTTTATTTTTTGTAAAAGTTGCATCTTGGAAAAATAAATATTTAAATAGAATATGTATGTATATGTATGTAAATATATATGTGTGTGTGTATATAAAACTTATAATACACAATAATGCAATTATATATAAAGATGTTAACGACAAGCTCTAACAGTAATTGACTAAATTTATAGATTATAAAATGTTACTTTTTTTTTACATAAACTTTATGAGCAGAGTTTGTTATTATAAATTGAAGTTAATATATTACATATAATATTTGTATTTTATACTTTGCAAATATTCTACAATAAGTTTAATTTTTATTTTTTCTATCATTACCTATATATATATTTTTTTTTTTACCTCATACATTATACATGATAAATTTGATGGATATATTAACATTGTAATCTTTTCTTCAGTTCCAGCAGAGAAAATAAGAGTTGGACGTGATTATCAGGTTATAGTCCCAGAATATGTTCCTGTTCATGGTATGTTACTGTTAACACTAGTAGTATATAGGCAATGACTTTATATATGTATATTCAAGACAATATATTATATATTTTAGAACGTCGATTGGATCAATGTCCTGATAGAGCATTATTGGTTTGGTCACCAACCACAGATATACCAGATCAAAAATGTAAGCAATCGGCTTATACAGTTTGCTTCATTTTAATGGAAACAATAGAATATCTTGAAAACAAAGCAACTAAATATAAAATCTATATCTAAATACTAACTATAAACTTCACACAAAAAGTATACTGAAAAATATCAGAATAAAAAGTAAAATATCTTGAAAAATATTCACTTTTCAATGAGTTTATTCTAGTATTTTTATACACAGAATGAACAGAAGAATCAATATTGAGTTAAAAGAAACTATATAATCTCATTAAAAAAAAAAATGAAATTGACCTTGAAATTATCTTGAATTATTGACTATACAACGAAGTTAAGATCGCCAACTTATGTCTCCTTTCAAATCCTACAACTTTTGTCTGAACTATTTTTTGTCAGTTGCTTTATTTTCAAGATATTCACAATGTTTCAATTAAAATGGGACACCCTGTATATAAATTAATAAGTATGCAAGTAAAAATTAAAACCTAAACTTATATTCTATTATGTCACTTAGTGGATGAATATATCATATTGGCAAAAGAGAAATATGGTTATAATGGAGAACAGGCGTTGGGAATGTTGTTTTGGCATAAACATAATTTGGAACGTGCTGTTCTGGACCTAGCTAATTTTACACCCTTTCCTGATGAATGGACGGTCGAGGATAAAGTATTATTTGAACAAGCGTTTCAGTTTCATGGAAAAAGTTTCCATCGTATTCGTCAAATGGTATGCATTTTGTATTATTATCATTAATATTAATATTATTCCTTGGTTGATTTCTATAAAATATGATATTCTATAAGAATTTATCAAAATTGATTAAATTATCGATTGATATTTTATGGAAATTTATTGAAACTATTTGTATTATATATTAATCTTATTAAAGTTAAATATTATAAACATGTAAAATGTCATCGAGATTCCTTGTAGTACTTATGATTATTCTCAAGAAATATTAAATAGAATAAAAAAATTGAAAACAAAATTTTATATCTTGAATTTCGAAATTAATATAACCATATTAATGTGACAATATTTTTATGTGTAGCTACCTGACAAGTCTATTGCGAGCCTCGTGAAATACTACTACAGCTGGAAGAAGACACGAACCAGGACATCATTGATGGATAGACAAGCGCGCAAATTAACAACTGGTGGGAAGGAAGGCGAGAATGGCAGCGAAAATGGAAGCGAGCTTGGCTCCAATACAGATAGCGAATCTGAGGAAAAAGTAAGAATATACAACGAAATAAGAATATTCGGAAGTAGTAAGATGCTTAATTATAAACAATTAAAACCTCTATTGAGGAGAAATTCTCTTTATTTTGTGAAATTTGTTTTTTCCCCTGCTTTTATCAAATAATGTTATTGATGTTTTTAAATTTGGGGACAAAATTTAGAAAAAGAAGTACAAGAGTGCCAAAACATATGTCTAAAATAATTGGAAGTCAACTTCAATTTTTTTTATTCATGGAATATAATTTATTCCATGTCACAAAATCTTCCTCTTACCGTCTTTTTTTGTAATAAATATACATTCCATGATTAAAAGATAGTACATAATTTTCCGGCCATAAATTAATACTTCATTAATTTTAACGTAATATTATTCTCTGTTTCCTTTGTTTATGCATAGGAATTTTATTTGTCAATATTGTATAAAATAATAGATTTAGTAAAATAAAAAAAGTTAATACGACGATGACATTAACATGTGCTATCTTTTTATCGCAACGTATATAAGTTCTCTGGTCTTGGCTATTCTACTTGATTGTATTGTTTGCGTATAATTACGGAACAAATTGATAACATGGAAAACAACCGTTTTTCCAAACTTGGACGTCCCAAAGATTATAGAAATGTATCCACACGATAATATATTATGTACAATCGCGTCAGCGAGATGAAAAAATTATTTTGTACAACACCAACGCAACACAGTGACAAGAAATCTATAAATCATCGTGTAAGATGTCTTCAGACATATGTAGGACACAAAATTTTATAACAGACCAATCCTTAAAATTAATGATACATTGAGAGTGAAATTTTTCCACATTTCTCGCACGATAATTAAAACGTCTTGAAAGTCTATTTTTGCATACGTGTAAGAATATAAGTAAATAATTTAGCTGGTCGTTACGTTACGTATGTGAACGTAAATGTGGAACGTTCCAGAAATGGACGATCCACCGCGGAATACGTCGTGGAAAGAACCAAGCTGTGCCAGGAAGCCAAGGCACTGATGTTAAGGCCCCGTCCGACTCGGAAAACGCCCCTCAGGTTCAGGTACTCAGCCTAAACCTTACCCACTCGTATAATAGTATATAGTAAGCTTCACTATGGTTTTGCTATCTTTATTTCGTATCACGTGGATTGCTGATCACTATCATATAGATGTCCCTCTCTTCAAATCCGACCGAAATTGAGCCTTAACGAACTTTTGAATTTAAATTCCTCTTGATTGAAATTCTGATAGGCTGAAACCTTACTGAGGTAGTAAACGCGGTAAATCTCGAAATATGAAACACCAAATGAACGAAGTTGGTTTTGCCAATTTCGTCGGGGAAGAAATGATGATCAAGCCGAGACGAAATGAACACAAAAAGAAAAATGCGCTTGATGTTACAGAGATCAGGATGCGTGTCACGTTGCTCTTTCTTTTCCAACTTGTTCTTAGCTTCGGAAAGCGATTAATGACAAATAAATTATAAAATCAATTATAAAATAGGAATATATGTGTGGGTGGGTGGGGTTATCGAAATTTTCTCTTAAATGGGTGTTGTGTGTTGTAGGGCTCGTGTAGCAATTGCGGCATAGCATGTCATAGTGTTCGTGCGACGCCCAAAGGACACGCGTGTCATAGCTGCTATCTGCACTGGAGGTCAGTGGACGTAACTAAATTAAATACCCAATTTGTGTCTGCAAGTAAATGAATCTTACGTACTACGTAACGCAATAAGCGCCTGAGAGGATATTCATACAAGACAAAACAGACAACGAAAACACACGTTTGGCGGAGCTCGATTGGTAACTCGTCATTTTTCAACTTCAATAATAGTGTCAAGTACTTCTTAATAAATAAGTATGAAACAAAATAGGTGATGTAATGAAGAGGGAACAGTTGACAAGTTCATTCACTCATGTTCATTTCAGATTTATTTAATCAAACAACTGAGGAATTTATGAATATCCTCCACAGTTCGCTTATATCTCGTATATCAAGTTTTATAAGCTATGTCGTGATGTCCAATTCCATTTGACGTCAGAACGCAATGTAGATTTGTTCTTATGTGCCGTCGTAAAGTTCATTTCACGTTGAACTGCACTACAACAGCGAAATTGTTTTCTGCTGGTTTAGGCGCACCGGTGTAACGAGACCGGTGACATCGATGGCGGGTCGTACGAATAAACGAAAACCACCGCGGGGCTTGGTTGTGAATCATGATGATTTGGCAGCCTTGGCTGGGCAACCAAATCAAGCTACCAACAGTTTGCAGGCTATCGACACCGAAATTGTTAGCCTAAAGCGTCAAGTATGTTGTAGAATCCAAAAGTTTATGTAATATACATATCGTGTGGATACATTTTCTTTATTTATACAATCACAACCGTATACTGTGTCTATGATTGTGACATATCTTGATAACAATATAGTTATACATGTTACATTGAATTTGTAATCACTTGTATGTAATAATATGTGCATTGTGTAATAATTTATAAATGCAGATACAATCTAACAAGCAACAAGTGAGCGCTCTGAAGCGGAAGACAGCTGACGGCATTGATGATCTACGGCCAGCTGAAGTGTCAAGCCGCATAAACGCACGTTGGACAAATGACGAGCTACTATTGGCTGTTCAAGGTGTTCGAAAATACGGAAAGGACTTCTCCGCGATCGCCGACGTTATCGGTACTAAAACCGAAGCCCATTTACGATCGTTCTTTGTCAATTATCGACGGAGATACAATTTAGACGCGGTTTTGAAAGAATACGAGGCTGAGAATGGCCCGATATTAGTCGATGATGACAAAGAAGACAAGGTAATACATTACACATCTTGGTGATTGAATTTTCGAGAAATTTTGCCGAATCGATTTTCTTTTAGCAAAATCGTTAAACGATCAAATGAATCTTTCAACAAACGTACGAAGATTATCGCAAATTATGCCTTACGCGAATCAATGTAAGAGCAAACGAAATTTTCTTGCATTCTAAGCTGTTCTTAGTTCGGTAATTTTTATAATTTTATTCACGTATATTTTTTTGAATACTGATTATATTAACAATCTGTATTTTCAGATGGACGTTGATCAAGCAAACGATACCGCAGAGTCATCTCAGAAGGGAAAGACGTCCACAGGATCCGGACAGTCCAGTAAATAACAAACGAGTACAATCTCAAGTACAAAACGAGAAAAAAGTAATTGTACCCAGCGATAACAATCTATAATAGCACATGAAAGATTCACCGCGAGTTTTTGCCATTATTTTGTTTCACGCGTAGACCATTGAATTATGAACGCTTAAATTTAGATCTTCGAAAGCGAATTCTCACAGTACTCGGTACTGTCCCTATGAACTCGCAGTGAAATCAAGAAATGGCAAAATTATGTATGTATACGTATACATATTATACACCAGAGATTAATTTGTTTGTTTTAAATGTAACATTTCACGAATTTGAACATATATGTGTAGAACTTAGAATTATGTAAAGCAAAATTGATCTCATTTGGAGTTATACAATGGTGAATTATCAATTTCGAATATCCTAAAAATGTTAAATCAAAAAAAAAATCTACAATTAATCAAGGGATTATTCGTCAAAATGTTCCATTGAGGCTTCTGGTTTCTCGTTTTTGACAAAATTCCCATAGCGAGGGACTAGAAACCTTGATTATAAAGAATGCAACTGTATGTCTGTATTTATATTAATCTTTCATCAATCATTGCTACTCATGTTGTAGCAGAAATTCCGCCGCAGTGAAACTTTCGTGAGAACTTCACTGCTTACATATATGTATATATATATTTTGTATCACTTGTGTGCCTTCTAAATTTTATTGCTCTTATAATAATCCTTAATAGTCTCTTGACCTTTCTTCCTTATTTGATTTTATTTTATAAGAGCTAAAATCTGATTCTCATATAATTCAAAATTTACTTCGCGGCAAATAACAAAAATGATACAGGTGGTCATTGTTACGTTTAATTCGATCGATTTTTACATCACAAATATAGAAGCCTGTAAGTCTAATGTACATATGAAAAATATCAGATATTTTAACGCTTTCCTTTCTGTAATTACGGATTTGATGCATAACTTGCATGTTACGCTTGACAGAGCTCGATTGTGTAATACGGTAACAATGTTACGATATGGACAATCTTTGCCGTTGTAAGCAGTGGGCGGAAAGGAAAGAAAGTATATTTAATTACAGATGTTTGTAACAACATCAACGGTATACTGAATATTATTATGATCCATTATGAAATTACAGTGCAAAAAATGTAGATATCGTTGTAGTAGTTCATTAAAAAGCATATATATGCATTAATGAGATCAGTCCAGGTGGTAATAATAGAGAGCGCACATTTTGCGAAATTTTATTTATAAACTGCATGATAGCAATTAAGCAATCATATTTTTGTGTGTCTACATAATGTATATAACATATACTCTAAAACTTTACTATGGCGCCAGCTCTCTGTTAGAAACATCTATAATTAATATTTAAGACACCACAGAGAAATATTCCTACAGAGAGATAAACCCATCACTTTTTATTTTACCCTTCTTTTTCTTTAAGGCTTCTCATCCTTTACCGTGGCCATCTTGATTGTTAGAAACGAGAAAATGTAGGATCAGAATTCCTACAAAATATCGAAGTAAAAGGTATGCTCATAAAGTGGCACTTGTAATTCACTGAGCGAATTTTTAACAAGTATCTTGCAAGTTCTCTTACAATTTTCTCGCTTCTGACGTCATTAATCAACATGGCTGCAGCGAGCGACCAGGAGTGTTAATATTTGAGTAATTTTAATAATCCTTTCGGTTCTCCAAACACCACGATAACGTTAACTGATATGGTTCAACGCGAGATTGGCATTCATATGACGATACTCACCCGGTTGTTCTTCGTTATCATTTCGTTTCTGACATTATATGTATATATATATTGGAATTATTATATATATAATGAAAACATTATAAGAATTTAAATGAGTTATATCTCTCGCATGACATTTTACTACGTACGTTCAAAAGAAATCGAATTTTTTGGCATAATTTATATTAGAGTAGACTATATACCGTATGAGAGTCTAAATTTAACAATACTATTAAGTAAATAATAGGTAGATTTAATTTTTATAGTGGTAGTAACGAGACTATTAAGAGTATAAATGTGTCTCTATATACAATAGCAAATAAAAATTATAGCGTCATTCGAATTTGACAGTGGGCGTGCTCCACAAGAGCAATTGTATTTGTTATACGTAAAAGAACGTTAATAATGAAAACTGCGTTCACCGATAGTGACATATCAAACAAACGTGACAGTCCTTCGGTTTATTTTAGCTGCTCAAATTCAGATGAAGATCAAGATTACAATGTAAAAATGAAACAGACCAGTAGAATAATAGTGTAAAAAGTGTTGCTAAATTAAAGAAAGGACTTTGCAATTAGATAAATTATTGCTAGGCGTATAAATATGAAGTTATTCGTCATTATTAATGGCTGCGACGGCTATAAGTGACGACGGAGAATAGCCATCATGCGAATGCGGAAAAGAAAAAAAGTGATTGCACTTGGTAAAATCATGATCACTGTGCTCCGATGGATTTCTGTAAAGGCTACGAAATCTGCACGAGATTCGAGCTTAGCTTTTGTCAAATTTACTTTTCCTTTGAGATTAAATTTATTCGGATTTGACGTACTGCAAGGTGCGGAATTAACATGTACACGCCACATTTTATTTATTTTCACATTAGAAGATTCGACGTTATTTTTCGACGTTTTAATGTATTCGCTCATCATCGCTATTACGGAGACGTTCTTTGTTCGAAACGATATGAGCGTGTTAAAAGGACTTAACTTTGGACGGCCCGAAAAATATGGCTGTATTCGGTAATTTTTCCTTGAAAAAAAATTTCAGAAGAACAGATTGTTTTTCGGGCGGGGTCGCTTGAAGTAATAATATAAAGGACGATATGCTGTATCGTGGATTTGATACGATACCAAAACATATATATAAATTTTCATAGATATTAAGCTGTTTTGTCTTTTCGCAAGAATCTAACAAAGTCTCGGTTGCGTGCAACCATTCGCGAATCGTTTTAACACTATAATATGTAGCATAATGTAAATACACCGTTCACACAAGCTATATATTTATACACATTCCCGAGAATGTGTGTGCCGCACATTTGGCTATACCTGTAAGTTGTACACATGTAATTATTATGCAGAAGTATTAAATATGTCTTGCGCATTTTGTGAAGACGCATGTGTATGTGAGTGAAATTATTTCTTTTTTTTTTCTTTAAGAAACGCGATTATTACAATTAGTAGAATTAAGACACTTTATGAGATGTTCTTCAATCACCTCATACTCCGCATTCCAAATTAAATTCATCTACTAACGAATTATTTTTCATTTCTTTTATTCTCACAACTTTACAAAAATTATACATTCGTTGTTTGTTAATCCACTAATTGGTTAATTAGTAATTGTTAAAATAGCATTTAGATAATTGAAATTGTGAGATGCAAAATTAGTATTAAATTCGCTTTCTATAATTATGACGAGTGATATATCACTGTGACATCACTGTGTTAGTCTATCCCAGTATTATCTCATGAATTGAAGTGTAACTTTCCAAACTGTAACTTTCCAATTATTAAATGCGTGCAAAAGATGTAGTCTTTCGACTATATGAAAGTAAAACAGTTGCGAAAAAAAATCCAAACTTTTGCCTGATACATCTAAACAAAAATTATTTTGGCAGTATTAATACGAATTAAAAAAGAACGATCAAAATTATACACATAAACTATACGTAAAGCATAAAAATTATTTCAACAACATTAACTACAACTCGTCCTCAAAATTTGAATAATCAGCCTCTGAATTGTGATAACAGTTAATTGTGTAAAAAAGTAATGTTGAGTCCGCAGATTTGTCCCCGAAATTTCGCGAGCATTTCAGTTCACTTCTTCAGAGGGAGAGGAACGATCCAGAAAACTGATAGATGAAACTTCAGACATCGAACCAATATGATTTTACGTTTCACAATTTCGGTTTAAGGGGGTCATCCCGTGTGACGGCTTCAAAAAATCGATTTTTTTTTTTGCATAAATCTAATCTAGAGCATGCTTAGAATATACTGGCAAAGGATTTTTTAACTGGTGCCCATGATTTTTCAAAAACGGTTCAATGGATTTAAATAAAATTTTAATGGTAGATTCAGCACATGTGTGGCTATCGTGGGAACTAGATTTTTTTTTTAATATTGAACCGTTTTCTGTTCGCATAAAAAAATAGTCGCAAAAAATCGTGCTATTTTGAGTTATAATATTTAAAAGCACGCGAAAAATTGAATTTATAATATTTTCAAAAAATCCTAGTTCCTACGATAGCCATTCACCTATAGATTAAAATACAATTTGATATTTTGATTTCTGATAAACCAGTCTGCCGGAATCGTGGGCACCGTTTGTCTGCTTTTTTTTACATGGGTGCCATTCCAGTGATGTAACTCGCCATCGACGCCATATTTTTAAATAAAAAAATTTACACATATAGTTTAAGATGTAATAAATATATAGTAAAAATTTGGAAGCTCTGTATTTTTTCATTTCGCCGCAAAAAAATTAAAAAAAAACCTTAAAAAAACGGTCGTCACACAGGATGACCCCCTTAACCTTCCTGTAGTCTTCGGATCTAATCTTGAAATCATTTTTATTTCCCTGTTACATTTTTATGTGATGAATGAGGATTTTAACATTTTATGACTTTGTTTCATAGTTTAGTTTTAAATTAACTCTTTGGGTACATTTGACGAGTGAAACTCGTCATCTGCTTACTTGGGCATAAAATGTATTACTTTTACATATTAATCCATATAGCGACAAATTAAATCCGTCCCATGGACATAAAAATCTTCAAATAATTCTGTACTCAAAGGGTTAATATTCTTGAGCTATGAGAGAAAATTATGAAATGCCAGAACGCTCATTTAAATCATACAAAATCACATAAAAATGTAACAAGGAAATAAAAATAATTTCGGATCAAACAGACCCGAAGACTACAGGAAGGATGAACAATCTGTGCCTGTATTCTGTAATCGTTAACGATAGTGTCGTTGTCGTTAACATTTAACGTTTAGTCGGTTAACTTGCGCGGCTTTTCCCCCATAAATTATACCTGCGCAACGGTTCCGTAATGACGATACTGTCGTTAAAAGTTACAGAATCGGAATCCAAGGTTGTTAGCAGATCCTGCAGATCCTGCAGCACAAAGACTCTTTTGCATGTTAGATAATCCACTTCCTTCATACACAAAACCGCTTGCAGGTTATCACAGTTAGAGGCAATTTTCTTTTGAAGCGCACGACTTATTTCTATTACGCGTGTAGCGTCGCAACGATTGTACCAAGCCCTCTCGTTAGCGCACGGGGACTCGTCGCTCATAGTCTTGCGTTTCACGTACAAATAGCACAAATTTAAGAACTTGGATTCTTCTTTGTAGAAAGTGGTCTCGCCGTGGTAGAACGGGTTTTCGATCGTTCCCTGAGAATCAACCGAATCTTTGATTTCGCGCATGAAATACCGTACGACGTTCGCGATCTTGTCATTGGGCGTGTCACCGGTTAGCGACTCACTAACTAACAAATGACCGACGATATCCTCTAGGAATCGTTGATAAACGACCTCCATGTGTTGCGATCCGTCGTCCATCCCGTCGTATCTCTGCAACAACGTCGACACGATGTCGCGTATCTCGACGATCTCGTCCTTCAGCAGGTCCAAGCAGCACTTTATCAGTGTTAATTCGCTCTCATCCGTCGGTTGCATTAAACGACGAAGCGCGAATTCGATGTGGTCCGTCGCTATCAACCTAGTCGATGGTTCGTCGTTCGTACTCAATTTGAGAACATGCGAGAGCGCCTCGTTCACCAGCGTCTCGTCCTTAGATAACATCACGGTTAGCGCGTCCTTCATATAAATCATGTTCGGACTTGTGCTCTCGATTTGGCAAAACTTTCTTATCAGGTCGTTGACCTTCGTCGAGCTTAACGATTCGATCTCGATATATTCAATCAGTGAGAAATTCTTCATCATTCTTCGCGCCAATGTTACTGTTATGTAAATGAAGGTTAACGGATCGTGGTCATCTTTCAGCGAGATCAAGTACGCCAAGATAAACTCGAATAAATGATGTGAGTGCGATAAATTGAATGAATGCGATCCTTTCAGGAATCCAATGCTTAGCTCTGTACAATTTAAATCCAGGATATCGTACATGACTTTCGGAAGGAAGGAGTTCATAGACCATGCGCGACATTGCGCGTGGAGTGAGAGAAACTGGAAGAATCCTGGCTGGATCTTCTGTGACGGAATTACATGTTCTATTATCGACCAGTCGACGTCGAATTCGCCGAACAACCGTAGCCAGAAGCTTCTATCGCAGTGATATCGCGCTTTCTCGAAGAACAGCGTTTCCACCATATAGCACGGTTGCTTGTATCTCTCGCCATTGCACATAACTCGCCAAGCTGTCCATACATTCTGATACCGCTGATAAAAGTGCTTATATATATTGGAGATACAATATGGGTAAACAGGTAAATCTCCTGACATTTGAGGTATATGTTCGTTGAGAAAAGTGCGAGCATCGTGCATTAGCCTCTCCGTTGAGTGTTCAGAGAGCAAGAGCAATCCGTACAACTGATTGTCGTTTTGGCTTTCACCGATGAACCGCTGAATAGTGTCTAATATCGACACGAGGTGCGTGGAAGGCGTTAGCGCCACTAATGCCTTAGCAGCCATTTGTCTGATGTATATCATCGGTTTCTGACAGAGCTCGTACAATGACTTTTTCAATTTCTCTATGAATGCGGACGACGGATAATCGACGAGATCGCAACCACCCATCCACATTCTGGACAGCAATGTGAGCGTGTGCGCAACCCTCGCATAGGAACGCAACGCCGCGCCCGATGTTCCTGTTACCTTCGAGGCGGCCTGCAATTGTATCAACATACGGCCCGCGAGTGTCGGATAATGCGTGACGAAGTGATTGAGAGAGCAACCGTCCGCAAAATCCAATGACCCGTCTTTTTTGTTGCCCGAGCACTGGCCCACCAATCGCGGCACCACCGCGCCGTACAACTGCAAACTCGCGTTCCTGAAAAAAATATAACGGATATGTTGCACGGGAAGAACGATGTATGTTATATATGAATGGAAATAGAAGAGGAACACCACGTGTCGTAATAAATATACAGTTGAATGGAAGTAAACATCAAAAGAGAAAAAACGACTTAATTGAAAAAAAATCAAATTAATTGAAGAATATCCACCTATCGAATTTAAAGATTTTTTCGAATAAAAGTAAGAAATCAACGAGGAACGTCGTGATAAGTATCTATAATGTCGCACATATATAGTGTTTCTTAAATACTATTTAATACTTTAGAAATTTACTTTTGAAGTCTTTTTATGAAGAAAAGCTTGAAAATTTTAATATGTAAATCTCATCCTTCCATCCCTCTTATTGATTGTTTTACCTTCAGAGCCTTCAATATCTTTCTTTTTGAAGAAAATTTCTTATGAACCTATGGTCTCAAAAATCTCGTTTCAGGAATGCAGGGTATTAAAATTTTATAAAATTATTGTTTTTCTTAATATCTTGTAAATATCTTCTAAACTAATAGCTCTATCGAAATCTAGCAAGAGTACCTTTTTTGTAGGAATAATTAATGAAATAATAAAAATATGCAAAAAAGTTTGATTTTGATCCATTTGTATACAAGTTCGGAGCAGTAATGTACCATCTAAACTTTGCTTATATACGTCAACAATTCTTTGATAAGACGACGACTGTATATCCATAAAATAAAGACAATATTTTGCCAATTTACTAGTCAGAGTTTGAAAAAACAACCTGTTTTCGTTAAAGATCTATAAACGAAAAACGATGATTTTATAGAATTTTTTCAACACCCTGCATCTCTGAAACGAGATCTTTGAGACCATCTGAACTTTTTTCATAAAATAATCTCAAAAATTAACTCCTAAAATATTGAACGGTACTTGAGAAACACTTGGTATGATCGATAAAAGGCGTAAGATATGATAAAGAAGCGACCGTTATGCATATTACCTTACGGCCCAGACGTCGGACTCGATGTAACCGAAACACCTCAGACAAATCTCTTCCATATACGGGATCAGGCTGGCGTGTATCTCCTTGTCCGCAACCAAGGCGCGAAGAAAATGCAGACGTCTCGCCCATGGTGAGTCCTCCTCTGACTGCAATTTCCTAATTTTCACCACCGAGAGATTCTCCAACGAACGTAACAATTTCTGCACTGCGAAGTGCACCGTAGGTCGGTCTTTCCGATCGTCACTAACGACTAATTTATGGAACATGATGGACAATCCTGAACCTCGACGCGTCAGGTGTAACAGCTCTCCCGTAGTCTCTTCCAACAAATTCGTCAAATATGTCCTCGGCAACTCGCAATACTCTTTCCTACCGTAGAGATACCTGAAACAATTGTCAATTAGGCGATTGTACACAAATTGCCCCGACGACCTTGTGCGCTGACAGTTACACGACAGTTGTGTTAAATCAAGTATCTCCATCTCGGATACTTGGATAATTACTTGGATAAATTTGCGATCGCCACTCCGGCGGACTCCACTACGCCTTTATGTCTACATTTCAGCAGTACCGTAACGATAATATCCATGGAACCCTTCACCATCGCATCTGACTGCATCAATATCCCGATTTCGCTGGCAACCTCGCACAATACCTACGCAAAAATAATAAGATACATTACACTTGTTCTATTTGTTACTAATCTGCTTAGGAAATTTCTGATAATTATACATTTTTAGTGATAATAATGAAACGGTAGTAATTCACACTTTAATGTGATGTTAAATATTATGAGACTAAACGCAAGTTATCTACACCTTCAGGGACATCCAGATGCACGAGGTAAGGACCTGGTGCGCTGGCGATAACTGCAGTGCATCATAATTAGAGTCATCGATTTCACTGGTCTTAATATGTTCGTCGATGGCCAGTCCCATTTCCGCGAACGAAGACGAATAAGCTGAAAAATAAAAAGCCTCGACTATATAAATCGTAGAATTAATAATTCTTATTGATAAATAATGATTTATATCGTGGCGATCTTTCGATCGGTCAATCTAATTTTGACGAGAGAGAAACTTATCAATCATTTAATTCGTCGTAAACTGTTTCAATAAATCATTATTAATTCTTAATAATTGACAATTATATATTTTAGTTTGTTTATGATTTTTTATAATGAAATATTATGTGCACCTTGTTAATGTCATACCTGTGTTCGATTGTTTCATGAATAATGTGGACAGAAAGAAGTCAGTTGCGTCTTTTGAAAGATTCAGTACTTCTTCCATAAATTGCGGGGTCAAACTCTGGCTCTCCGGACCGGCACGAAAAGCAACCATCAGTAAAGCGGTCAATGTTCCGTAGAAAGGGTAATTCTGGACAACAGCTTTCAGGATATCGCCTTTCATCAATATCAATTGCTGTCGAGCTGTGTTCAGTAGGAGTTCCGAATAAATCAATGGGTGTACACTTAAATCCGTGCAAATCTCGCGCGAAGGTGCCCAATGCGCCAATATCTTCATGAAAGTCGCTCCGCTCTCGACCTCGTAGAACTTGAAAGAGTTGCAGTGCAGTAATCCGCACTTGTAGATTACCTGATCGTACAGTGTTTTTTACATCATTATTACTTTATAATTTATTTATTTAATATAAAAATAGGCGGGAAAATTTTCTTTTTTATGTAAACAGAAGAAAATAATAGGATAAAAGTACAAAGTGATAATAAAGACAAAAAGAAACAAGGATTTACATTTCTATGAGCAGCGAACTTAATTTTTTTCTAAGTATATTTTGAGACACATTAATGCTAAAACCGTGTCTAGGCCAATTTTGATCCACCCCGTACAATGGGTTCAACTTTTTAAACTAAGCTTTAATAATAATTTTACAAATGTGGCAATTAAATGATAGATCAGAGTTAAACCGAACATCAAAATCCCTAAATTAGGAGTTAACCGCTGCAAGCGAGAAGCCTACTAAAGGATGGTCGTAAAAGAACGAATTCTTCCCCACACAATTTTACATAATTATTCCTTTATATAATGTTAAGCAACAAACTCTTCGTATGCGTTGAAACGCGGAGTATTGGCTCGCGTAAATATAGTGCGTATAATTATAAGAAATTCCTTACATTCATGTCCGCGGCCGACAGTAGGTCCTTCTCAAAATATTTCAGAATAAGATCGGCAGCTAGTTGTCGAACATCGAATGTGCTGTCTAATACGAGTCTCAATAATGCGAACAGGCTCTCTTTATTGGTGAACTTCCAACTGCCAGTAGCATTCAAATACTTGTTAATCGCTGTGACATTGCGAAGATATTCACTAGAGGCGCAGTTTTTGTACGAATCTCTGCTCGTGAAGCCGAGCAAGACCGCGTACAGCTTCAATGCGAGGATCTTGCGCTGATAACACGAGCCTATCTCGAAGCAATCCAGGAGAAATTCGTGCAGCCATTTCGTGAACCCGGAGATGGATCCCATGCGGTCAGTCTGAACGCTGATCGTCCTTAGGATATTCGAGTACAATATCTTGAAATATTTTACTATGTTTTCGCGTATGAAAACACTCGAGGCGTTCACGTTGAACCACAGGAACTGTTCAATCCGAAAGAACGGACCTATCTGGCCGTCGTCGATCGGATGATCGACGGCGTAATAGCAGAGCGTGGCGAAAATGTTCACTCGTGTGATTTCTCTGCTGTCGTTGATGTATCGATCGATATTGCATGTCCACGGAAACGGTATGTGTAATCTGGCGGCGGTCATCAGCAAATGCGTTTGACAGTAACAGTAGCTTTCTGAGTCGACCAGTGATTCCCATAAAAATGTGAAAACTCCCTGATGCATTTCAATAATCGAATCGAGCCAATATTTGAATAATGAATGAAGCGCATCGAAATTCTGCCTTCTATAAGAAATATCTTCGATTATATAATTATGCATCTACATCACCGTGCACCGATATTTATGTAAGAAATGACATGAAGAATGCGTTTCGCTATAGTACCCAGTAAGCAAGAAACGTTAAATCAATCTTTTGATTGATTTTATGTGAATTTTATAAATATTTTGACATAATATTTGATGTTTTTGAACTGTTACTTGATAATATTATGTTTTTAAATATTAAAATTATAGTGTAAAAATTTTCAATGTTTCGATCAAATATTGTTAACAATGACATTGTATGCAACATTGAAAATTATATATTTGAAAACGTTACATATTATAAAATATCATTGTAATAACGTTGTATTAATAATTTCTTGTTTACTGGGCGTGGAATTAGAAAATGCATTTGTACGCATTACTAATCGAGAAGAACGATCATAGAAAAGGTCTTGAGACATTATCTCAAGAGAAAACAGAATATATTTTAAAGTACGTGTAGATTACGTTTTGTACGTCGAAATAATGTTAAACTGCAAAAATTTTTTCTCAGTGTAATTTGATATCTCCCCCTCCCCCCAAATGAAAATGTGTGAAAAATTTGAGGCGAATTTTTAAAATTACATTCTTACAGTTCTTGAGTGTAGAATTACCTTTATGTAAACTTACTCGGCTTTCGACTCCCATTGCTCGATCACAATTTTCACGGTCTTTCCAAACACTTTCTTCCACTCACTCTCGCTCAGCTTCCTCAAGATTACCATATAAACTTTCGTGGCGGCGCAACGTAACGATTTGTACGCTAAAGTGCTGCATAGATTAAACACGAAGTCCTCCGTCAAGTTCTCTATCATAGTTTCGACATTATCCCACAGTCGGAGAACTTCCGCCAGTATTGTGAACCTTGTTTCGTCGTGCCACAATTTGCTCGATTTGCTCGATTTTATTCTGGATTTGTCACAGATATCGAATATATGCTCGAGAAATCCGTTATATTTCTCCGACATTATTCGAAGATATATACTGAAAAGCTGTGCATTCTGCTTAGGCACGTCGTTGTATGCGTTCGACCAATTGGAGAATAAAATAGCCTCTAACTTTTGCTCCAGGACGATGTCGCTTTGATACCAGAAGCGCGTGTCGTATGTCCTTTTCAACCAAACATGCAACACTTTGTACGCGAAGTAAGAATATCTGGTGTATTTCATGCAATTTCTATATATAATGTCGAACATGATCGAAAGAATGCAAACAGGGTACATCTCTTGGTCTTTCCGATTCACCTGCAGGTAACCATAGATGTTCAATAACTTGAACAACTCGAGATCAGCCACAATATATTGTGCCTGGAAAACATACAAATTGCATGATTCCAATGTCTGAAAATCTTTTGCGATTGTTCTAAACCACAACCAGTCTAACGACGAGCTGAGCTGCGCAGAGAGCAAAGCGTAGAGCGCGTGGCACGCTAACAGGACACGTTCGTTCCCTAATTCGGAATTGCTACTGATTATCTCTAGAATATGGCTTAGAATTGGCCTCCATTCTTTTATGTTCATGACCGAAGAATTGTGCGAACGCGCGAAGCTTATCAATTTCTGAAAAAGAAAAAAAAGACAAGCAGCTATAGCGAATCCAGAATGTTGAGACGCCGTACGGTATAAGCTCGAAGGAAATACCAACTCGATAGATCGGCACGTCGTTCCGGCAGTTCCGCAACTCGTCCAACACTTCGTTCGGTTTCATGTTCTCCTTAAAGGCGCTCATTATTTCGTATGAAGTGTAAAAATAATGACGATAGTTATAATTCAATTTGATTCTCCCGCGGGACTTTGCTACTTCGCAATATATTCCAAGAATACGAGTGCGCGTCTTTGGAAATAATGCTTCTAGTTGCACGTATCTTTATCCGCAGTTCGTAAGCCGAGAACCTTTTGGTTCTTCTCATCAAATTGCTTCGGCAGCTCGGATCTCTCGGAATTTTCAGTCCTGCCGTCGAGGCAACGTATCCTGCAATTAACGGAGAATAATACGTTCTAATTGAGCGGTATTTTAGCGAGAGAAGGAAAATAATATAAAACTAATTTTAAACTGTGATCAAATCCGCAAAAGCTATGTCGTGGCAAATTTTAAGAATCATCAGAATCGGAGGAAGTTATTAATTTTAAGTATAGTATAGTAAGCGTATGATTGAAATAACTGTCAGATTAGCTTGGCGCTATTAAACATTATATCCGAGATTATATCCTTCGGGAATGAAGGAATTTTAAGAGAGAGAAAGAGAGCAAACGTTGCTGCAACTTCTGAGGTACCGGTTAAGGATAACAATGTAAAATAATAAAACTATTATTACAATAAAACTATTGTTATTTCAAAGCGTTTTGTTTATTGTAAACCAAGAACAAAAATGAAGACGACGGTGACAGAAGATATTCGTGCACGAAATATATGAATTAGTTAATAGTTTAATCGAGAATTACGATGACTGTACAAATCTCGATAGATTAGTATCTTAAGTTTCCTTGGACTCTTCGGGAACGTACCCCCCCTGCTCTATTTGCTCTTTGAACTTCAAGTAATCTCGCTTACGATCAAAGTGTTTCACCTGCGTAACAGTTGCATAGAAGACTTGTTAGACAGTAAAATGGCTCTATTTGTTGCCGTCAATGTTAAACATGAAATACATACATACTAAGTATTTTACTAAAATAACGCAAAATAACACCGTTCGTGATACTTACCCATTGAGAGGGACAAAACTTTTCATACTGTTTCCTAAATTCTACACAATTCTCTGAGGATTTGCCTTCGTCCAGACAGTTCCAATACTCGTCCCTGCGACTCCAACATCTCTCACGGTCTGCTTTATTTGGGAAAGACATTCTGCAATACAGATGCAATAAAAAATATTTGTACAATAATTGTACAATACATTTATACATGTATCTATATAACAGTGCATATGTATAATTATTATGTATTTATTCTTCTCTCAATTATCTTATATGTAAAAAAAAATACATGATCTTTTGAAATAATTTTTTCTCAGCCTTTCTATATACATATAAAACGAATACAATAATTTTGTTAATTTTATTGGTGAACTTTTAGTATGAGCTTTTATGTTTATTTTCATGATATAGTATGGGTACACTTACCTATTGTTTTTAACATTTAATTGTGATCATTCTATCAAAGATTCACTCACTTATAAACTGAAGAATACAGAATAGTTAATGCGCACCAATGGATATGCAAAAATATATGATTGCGAAATAAATAACATGGTGATATATTAAATATTTAATTAAAAAATATCCAGTTAATACTTATATCTGATGGTTATATTATAATTAAAAGTAAATTTGTGTGTGCGTGCGCGCGCGTGTGTGTGTGTATGGGTGGATGTGAGACTGATGTTTAACATAACATAACATAACGTTTGGAAATACACAACACCTCAGATGAATATAAGCAGCTCAATGTGCTGATGACTTATTTGAGGAAATCTTAAGTAATACAACTGTATAAGATAATAACTTCTATTTAAAATAAAAATATATAAAAACATCACTCCAAAAGTATTAATTAATTAATTAATGATACATTATATAACTTGTAAAAATAATTTTAAAGAAAAATGTAGAAACCAAATTCAAGAAATATAGAAATGTTAATAAATAAACTATAAAAAATATGTTATATAAGAATAAAAAATTATGTTAAGAAATATGGTAATTGTAAATTTAACGAAAGAATATATTACAAGTACAAATAATATAAATGAATTAGAAATTCTATATAAGTATATATTTATAACTTTACGTAATGTTATATAATATTAAATTACGAAATTCAAAAAACATAGCATACATTATGGCATACAGGTCACATATGCTGTTGATTTTGTTCACTAACTAGTTTTAACAAAGTTTGCTTCAAACTTATTTTTAACTGTACAAAAATAGCTGTTAGGAAGCATATCACATGATCATACTTATGTAACCAACTTAAAAAAAAATGGCATAATGAGAAAACAACGCAAGTAAAAATTGTAATTACCTTATAGCAAGAATTAGNAACAATAACCATCAAATTTGTATTATTTAGGTTGTGACCCAATCATTTAATTCCACGTTCATCCTATTTCACACCAAAAATAAATCTTCAAATTCAGTCAATAATTCATAATTATCGAAATATCCGTTATTCGATAAATCCGATCAATCTTGAACATGTGCGTTTTTTCTACATGAAATGTACAGCATATATAATAGTAGGTCTCCAATGCTTTTCTGGCCAGTCTGCAAAAGATAAAAACATTTGATTCATCTTTTGATATAGAAAATGTAAAAAAAATAGATTAAAAAGTGATATATTCAATTAATTAAGCTACATACTATAAATTTTTTATTGCAGGTTAATATCTTGTTTTATTTAACATGTTACAGGTCCGTACAACGATTTTTAGACATTTCGACCTACCTACTTTGCTTCTCTTTCTCTCAGTTCTGAAGTTTTTTTTCTTGCTTCTTGTTATTTACATTCTTTCTTTAAACTTTGACAAAACCTCGTATATATATATATATATTTCGTACCATCTGTATACAAAAAATTAAAAGTTAAATTTGAATGTCACGTTGCGACGATTTCCAGGAGACTTCATAAGTCAATGTCTAACATTGGAGGTTAGATCAAGTTGGAATGTTCAATTTGATTTACGCGCTGTTTGGTGTCAGGATATATATATATATATATACACATTTTTTCGCATTATTCCACCCTCTATGGGCGGTATTTGTAATCCAATCCTATATCAAATATCGCCTTAAGATCATTTTCATAGATGTTAGTAGGATCGTTTCATTGGCTGATTAACATCTTCAGATGGACGTAAGATGATCTTGTAAAATCGGATAATAAATATCGTCAAGTATTATTTAAAAGCAGCTGTAATCCTATAAAAGCCGGCGCGTCGAGGAATGGTATTCCAAAAATGATTGGAAAGTGCTTAACATTACCGATCGTTGCAGCAATAACACGCTTTCGCAGGCAGAGTGGTGGCGGCACTTTCTTTTGGAAAGAAATCGGCCAATCGGCATATCCGAGCAAATCGACACACGGCAAATGAAATGGTATCACCCCACGCATACAATCCCCCTACATTCAATATCCATAGTCAATACATGGGAGATCGTCCACGCTGTGGTCGTCAATTGTTCGCAAGTTCCGTTGTAAGCGAGCACCGTGATAACTAAGTTTTTTCCGGTCGTAGCGTGTTATATATATATATACACATACCACACACACACACACACACCACATATATATATATATAGTGTATATATATTTATATATGTATATATGTGTGTGTTATGTATATATATGTATATATAAATGTGCACGTGTGACATCGCTTTAGACGAGACGAAGCGAGACGAGAGAACAAGCGGCGGAATCTGTCGTGACAGAACGTGGTGAATCTATTGTGCGTTCACAGTGCAAAAGAAGATAGACCGTTCGTCGCAGTGGAACGGAGGAAGGGCCAACGGCCGGGTGATGCTTGCATATGTCTAGACTTGCGAGCACCCAAATCCTGGCTACAGCACAGGTGAAGAGGGCGGCCGCCGCTACCACCGCCACCGCCGCCGCTGCTGCCGCCGCCGATCTCACGGCGGTGGTGGATTACGCTACCTCCGCCAAGCGCCCCAAGCTGGTCGCAGCCGCGGACATCGCGCAACTGACTACCGACGAGGCCGAGACCGACGAGACCGGCGGGAAGGACGACATCGTCATCATGACGGACACGGCGGCCGCCGCCGCGACCGACACGCAGAAGAGAGCCAATTTTTCCGCGTTGACCGTCGGCAATCCGAACGGCGTCAACAAGATCTCGCCGAACCTGGCGAACGCGAAGCCCGGTTCCGCGAAAAAGCTCGTCATCAAAAACTTCAAAAGTAAGCAAGCGGAACGGACGAATGCACGGCCGCCCGTCACCTGACCTAACCTCGAAATCGGTCGCTGAACCTCTCGTTGAGGTACCACGGATACTCGCTCCGTGTTGACATTCTTTTTGTTTGTATCTCGTATCCACGACCGCGACTTCTGGGCTTTTCAGCCCGATCTCTGTTTCGTGAATTTCAGGAGCAGGGAAGCTCTCACGGATACTTGCGGATAATGACATAACCTATCGTGCGAGTCGCAGCAACTTGAGGAATTTGTGTTTCTTGGCTAATGTTTCATATTCATTGAGCGTTTGTTATAATCGCACGCGATATTCCACGTATATTCTTTACGCATAATGTATTAACGTATGATAAAAATTTCTATATATACATATATATATATATATATATATATATATATNTATATACGTACATACATACATATATATGCACATACAGAACATAGTATTGCAACAATGTTACAATGTAGAAATCTATAAATGGACACCTTTGACTTTTTATTCTCCTCGCATTTATGTAGGTAGCACATTATTAAAATATATTTTTGTAATGAGATAATATGAAAAAATAGGTTCCAGAAGTTTATGAAATTAAGTAAAAGAAACAAAGTCAATTGCTATTTCGTATTTGGTGATATCAGGTATTGATTGCTGATATATATAATAATATTTTAGTTACATCTTCAGTTTATTCTTGATTATATCCTTAAGTTATAGTTAAATATTTATGCATGTATGGACTGATTTATCAATATTATTAATTATATATATATGTATGCGTGTGTGTATATTAACAGATTAAAAAATAGGTCTTAAATAAATTTACATAAAAAAATAAGTAAATCGTTGTTTTCCGATGAGAATCTTATATTTAAAAGTATGTTGAATAATATTTTGTGTTTGTTTATGCTTCTCAATGTGTGATAATAATTTTCTTGTAGATAAACCCAAATTACCAGAGAATTATCAAGAACAGACATGGGAAAAATTGCAGGAGGCTGTGGTTGCCATACAAACCAGCAAAAGCATCCGCTATTCTCTAGAAGAACTTTATCAGGCAGTTGAAAATATGTGTAACCATAAGATGGCATCGACACTTTACACAAATTTGACCATCCTAACAGAATCTCATGTAAAAGCCAATATTGAACAATTCTTGGCTGAATCCATGGACAGACATATATTTTTGAAAAAGATGAATGAATGCTGGCAATCACACTGTAGACAAATGATCATGATCAGGAGTATTTTTCTGTACCTTGACAGAACCTATGTTCTACAAAATCCAAGCATTTCATCGATATGGTTAATAATACATGAATGTTACAAGAAAATTTTTAGGCTTATCGGTTTGCATATATCTCATTGGATTTGTCTTTCCAGGGATATGGGATTACATCTCTTCAGACTACACATTGTATTGAACAATTTAGTGCAAACACGCACAGTGGAAGGTCTTCTTATGCTCATTGAAAAGGAACGACAAGGCGACACTGTGGACCGAACACTTCTCAAGTCTCTCTTAAGAATGTTATCAGATCTACAGATTTACCAAGAGGCCTTTGAAACTAAGTATGACAATAAGTTTCTGAGAACTATATTTGTTAACACATATATTATTCATGATTACTCGCGTAAAATCGATATTTATTAATTTTATAAAATAGTTTATTTTCCGCAATAATGAAAAATCTAAATTTATTTGATCAGATCTTTATTTTACCAGAATCTTTTGTTATTTGTCGATGTCATAATACGTAATTTTCATTTTTTTCTAATTTAGATTCCTAGTAGCTACAGAAAGACTGTATGCTGCTGAAGGTCAACGATTAATGAACGAGCACGATGTTCCTGAATATCTGGCTCATGTGGATAAACGTCTTCAAGAAGAGAACGAGCGACTATTACATTATCTTGATACATCGACCAAGTAAATTTTTTTATTATACAATATCAGCTCTAGTATTTTGAACAAATTATTCAAGTTGAAATATGGAATATTTTTATATAGATATACAATTTGATTAGATATATAGAAGGTTTTATAAAATTAGATTTATATTGTAAGAAAATATAGCCTATAGAAGCCTATGTTCATTAGATGTTGGAAACGATAATTTATTAACTGTTAACGAATTTATTAACCTAACGAATTTATTAACTATTTTCAGATGGTCACTCATACATACTGTAGAAAAACAATTACTGTCTGAACATATTACTAGCATTTTACAAAAGGGTTTAAGTGGATTGTTGGATGAGAATAGGATTAGTGACTTATCATTACTTTACAACTTATACAGTCGAATAAAGAATGGCCTTGTGGAGCTTTGTTTGAACTTCAACTGTTACATCAAGGTATATTTGCGTTAGTAGATTTTAGTATGCAGTAGGTTTTATATAAAACTACCAGAATTATACAATGTATCTTTGTGTCTCTATAGAAAAAAGGCAAGACAATAGTTATAGATCCAGAAAAAGATAAAACGATGGTACAGGAGCTGTTAGATTTCAAAGATAAAATGGATAACATAGTCAATACGTGCTTTCATAAAAATGAGAAGTTCGCAAATAGCTTAAAAGAAGCTTTTGAGGCTTTCATAAATCAAAGAGCGAACAAACCAGCGGAATTAATAGGTAATATACATGCAATATGTCTTTAGTATTTGCAATATTATAATATGCAATGATATGTAATTGAAACAATTGTCTCGACTAGATCGTTAGTCTAGAAACTTTGATCTTCAAACTTTAATGTGTATTGAAAAACACTTCAAAAAAAACTTTGTTTTTAGCTAAATTCGTGGATTGTAAGTTACGCGCGGGTAATAAAGAAGCAACAGAAGAGGAGTTGGAGAGATTGCTAGATAAAATTATGGTACTCTTTCGATTTATACACGGAAAAGATGTTTTCGAAGCTTTCTACAAAAAGGACTTGGCCAAACGTCTATTGGTAGGGAAATCTGCTTCTGTAGATGCTGAAAAGTCGATGTTATCTAAATTGAAGCAGGAATGCGGCGGTGGATTCACTAGTAAATTGGAAGGAATGTTCAAGGATATGGAACTTAGCAAAGATATTAATATCGCCTTCAAACAAGTGAGAAAGACAATTATTTGTTTATTACAAAAAAAAGAAATATACTAAATTTGTCAGTGGTCTGCATTGTTTACTTAACGATTATACTGTTTATAGGATATATTATTTTGAACGTCTATTATATTTCCAGTATGCAGGAAATTTGCAAAGTGAATTAATAGCGAGTAGCTTGGACTTGACTGTATCTATACTTACTATGGGATATTGGCCGACATATCCTGTTATGGAAGTCACCTTGCCGATGGAGATGGTGCAGTATCAAGATGTGTTTAATAAGTTTTATTTGGGGAAACATAGCGGTAGGAAATTGCAATGGCAACCGACTTTAGGACATTGCGTGCTGAAAGCTTGGTTCAACCAGGTATTGAAAACATCGTACTATTGCTGGTTGATTGCATCAATATGTAATTGTCAATTTACATACAAGTGTTTCCGATATGAAATAGGGTAACAAAGAACTGCAGGTATCGCTGTTTCAAGCGCTGGTCTTGATTCTGTTCAATGATAGCGACAATCTCTCATTGGAGGATATTAAAGCCGCCACAAATATCGAAGACGGCGAGCTAAGAAGAACGTTGCAGTCCTTAGCTTGCGGAAAAGCTCGTGTTCTTCAGAAGAATCCACGTGGACGGGATGTCGCCGACAATGATAGATTTGTATTCAACGCGGAATTTACAAATAAGCTGTTCAGAATCAAGATTAATCAAATTCAAATGAAAGAAACGGTATTTGATACAAAATACAGTTACATTTATTTTATTATCCCTTTAAGCGATTATTTATGCAAACTATAAAGATAAAAGAAAGTTTTGACCTTTACACATACGTAACATAAACCGAAGTATATTCTTTAATTGCACATAGAATATTTTAAATATTTATTTTTTTTAGAACGAAGAACAAAAAGCAACGGAAGAGAGAGTGTATCAGGACAGACAGTATCAGATTGATGCTGCTATTGTCAGAATTATGAAAATGAGAAAGACATTGACACACAATCTTCTTATCAGTGAACTGTATAATCAATTAAAGTTTCCAGTGAAGGTATGACTTTGTGCAAAACAAACTTAACTATTTTTTATGTTAATTTAATTAAAAATAATTGTTTATTTCTTCGATGTCTCCTTTTCTAGCCTGCAGACTTGAAGAAACGGATCGAGTCTCTCATAGACAGAGATTACATGGAGCGAGATAAGGACAATGCGAACCAGTACAATTACGTTGCGTAACCTGAAGCAAATGCCAAAGTCACGTTGAATCAAATCGACGCTGATTTTTCTAGCAAATTGAAACAATCGCCATCGATATTTGTCTATTGTGAATGTAACGGGTTGTAGCTCAAGTGACAGACTCGTAATTGGGGATCTGACTGTTTGGCATAACCGTTATAACGTGTGGACAGTGCATAAAGAAAAAGAAGAAAAAAAAATGAAAAAAAAAAGAAACTACAGTGAACTTCCTCGTTTTGATTTTCGTAGTGCGTTATGGACACTGAACGATTACAATCCTCTTTGTACGGTGTTGTGTTATTGCAGAGTTTCGATAATGAAAAAAAAATGAAAGAAAGAAAGAGAGAGAGAGAGAAAGAGAGAAGCCAGACTATCCACACATGGAATATCCTTGATAATACAACGTCCTAGGATATAACGATTTTTTATGCGACGCAGTTTTTCACAGCATACTTACAATTAAGGGGATGTAATAGAAGCAGAATGTAGAATAACTCTGACACTACAATGGGAAATAGCGTATAAGAGTGCAATTGCAATATAAATTAATTAATTTGAAGTGAACAACGCGCGTGCGCGATGCAGTATTTATAATGAAAATAAAAGAGACATACTACATCTATGCAATATTGTGGTACTTATATATTTGAAATCCACTAATTATTTCTACTGTACAATGTGTGCTTTTTCATATGTTAATGAAAAAGAATAAAAAGATACCACGTAACGGAAGAGCTCTGGCACGAATGTAGTATGTGAAAGGTATTTCTGATTGATTACATGATCACATCATCGGAATATAACGTTGAGAAATTGGAAATTTTTAAGTGTTTTTCGATCAAATTTGCAAGAGGTTCTCTTATATATTATCCTTATATCGTTTGAAGTTATAAATTATAAAAATGATGTTGAAAAATGTAAAATGACGATAATCGTGTGACGTTCCTCACTATTTTCATCGAAGAAAAACTATGATTAAGTTTATGGAAGAATTGACCATTCGAATTGTTAAAACGGTCTGAATACAAATATAGTACTTTTGGTTTATAGAGAGAATCTAAAAATAAGGAACGTATATACGAGATATTTCTTTACAAAAATTAAACTGAAAGCTAGTACAATTTGTTCAAACTTTAGAAATGGCACAACAGGTTGTGCATTTTAGTAGATGCAGTTGGAAACTGATCAGTGATATAACTTCGTGCATATTTGGTCTTTAAAACCGGTCCCAGTACTTCGTGATCGTTTCTCGCATGATAATATAAATATATGTTATGATATATATATATA
>NW_014554751.1:0-10439 GCF_001313825.1 Dinoponera quadriceps | reverse complement strand
AAAACAGAGTGTTGGCTATAGAAACGAGCGAAAATTTATATACATATATATATATATATAATATACATCTCATGTTTATTGTCTTCAAATAAGAAGAAAAACTGTTTTACTATTTAAATTTTGCCTTATGATTCACATATTTATGTGATTTACTCCAATAAAGAAATCAGCTTATTCTTCTTTGTATAAAATAAATAACTTTCATTATCATATTTATAAATTTACATGCGTGACAAATCCAATTAATTCATTGTAATCGACTTAATGATTTCGAAAGATTATACGTGTTTCTCATTCAGCCTGATTCTGTATATTCTATTTTAAATTTGCATCAGTGAAAAAAGAAGTTGAGACTACTATATGTTACAAAATGATTCATTAATTTAACGAAGGAGAGCCATGTAGTTCTTGTAAATGCTGTGTAAAACATAAAGTTAGTTCAACGACACACGAATATAATATTTGCATATAAAAGTAATATAATACTTTTCAAATAATGCATCTCTCTCTATGCTAAACACAATACGTGAATTCATAATTCTGATTACCGATATAACCCAAGAGTGAAAACAACAGACTTGTATAAACGAGGAAACAAAAGAGAAAAATGTCCAGTGCTTCATTGTGAATACAAAACCCTAGTTATAAACGTACATGCGCGCGTACATGGTAAAATACATATAAGGCAAATGAGATTTCAGCAAGCAGAGAATTACGTAATGTAGCATAAAGACGGTTACTGAGAACTATGAGGATTATTACACCGAGAACGATTCTAAGAGTTACGTGAGTAAATATTCATTCAGTGGCTTGTTACATCGTTTTATGTCCGTGTATTTATGAACTAGATTAGGACAGTTTTTACGAATGCGGAGAAGCGGATTTGTCGGCGGGAAGCGTTCAGCTCATTTCGACGGAAGTGCTCACTAAAGAGTTTTAATGTTAAATGGAACGTTTGACAAACGCAGTACAATGTAAATGCGTACCGGAAGATATGAGATTTGTCGTTACTTTTTAATCGAGAAAAAGATAGTACTGCCAGCGAAGTATCACGCTCCTTTTTAGCAGGAAATGATCGTAGCTTTACGTTGCCATGTACAGATTTAGGGTAACCTCAGGAAGTATAAAAAAAAGAAAGGTAGATCATATAAATTAATATCTTCTCGCATAAATTACTTTACCTTATACTGCGTTTCGTTTGTGTATAACACTACAAACCTTATCTTTTTGTAATAACTCATAGGTCTATCCAAATTGTATATAGAGAATAAGGTTCTGTACTTGTAATAAAATACAATCAAAAGAAAAAGGAAGTTTCAGTGCGAGGGCAGAGTGAAAACCGTGACAATCACTTGCCGTCTAACGAGATACGAAAAAGAATGTAGGAAGGATTTATACGGGAGCTAAATTATTATTATTAAATTATTGCTATTCTCTCAACGACAGATTTCCTCTGTGAATTTGGCATCGATTTTTCCTGTACTGTAATACTTTTTTCCTAAAAATTTATTACAAAGTTGCGCGTAATTTACACAAAAGGCAGCACGTAAACTGCTATTTATTTATACAAATTACGAAAAATTTACACCGTATTGTTATTTTATCATTTGCACGTGTAAGTTCTTCATATCAATCTCATTGATCAGCGATCTCGCAAATGTAGTAGCGTTAGCTTCTTTGTTCAAGAAATCCGAGACTAGCTGCGACGCCGGCTTGCCGCCTCCGTGCGCTAAGCACTCCCTTCGATAACGGTCACCCGCTGATCGGCAAAACGGATCATTGTGGAAGTAGGTTTGCCATATCCAAGCAGCGATCGCACGGGAGATCAAGTAGGAGTAGTACTTCGCGCCGTAGCCAACCAAGTGAGAAAATCTCAGTTGCCATGCCTGTAAACGACCACGACGTACTTCATTTGTATTGTCAACAGTTGTATGTGTCAATGAATTTAACTTAACCATACAAAATCGAGAGATTTAAATCTCTTTGTACAAATATTATTTGTTCACACAATCAATAACGCTTTGAAAAGAAATTAATACGAGAATACGTACCGTGTTTTGTACGTACGGTAAACCGTAGTATCCCCTCTGTACATCTGCTAAAATTTCAGTAGTGGATTTCGTCAGTTCACCGCTGTGATACACCTGATCCAGCATACTGTAGAACACCTGATTTTGCAGCTCGGATGCGCAGAAAATATTCTTCGATGCGCACAGTTTGTGCAACAGATGCTCCGGCATCGGCTCTCGAGTTTGGAAATGCTTTGCGAATCTCGACACAACCTGTACGATTACGCAAGCGAATTTATCGAGGTCGATTTGAGTCGCCTTTAAGGCTCCTGCTGCAACTGTTCTTGTTTCATAACATTAGAAGCGTGAAAACGTATGTCAAGAATCTTGCGTTATACGTTCCAATAAAAAGATATATTCACTAAATAACATTTGTGATAGATTCAGTACACTTATAAAATTGTCCGTGCACTTTTATTTTATTCGAACAATCAATAAACAACTGCAAAATTAATCTGTCACGGAACCATTCGTCTTAACCTTTTTTCTCAAGATTTTGTCAATAGTAATTTTACGACTATTTATTGCTTGTTCGAATAAAAGAAAAGTGCACGGACAATTTTACAAGTGTACTGAATCGATCACAAATGTCATTTTGTGAGTATATCTTTTTATTTAAACATATAACGCAAGAATTAGACATGTGTTTTCTCGCTTCTGATGTCATTAAACAAAGACAGTTGCAGCGATTACCCAGGAGCCTTAAATATTAAAGCGCTTTTGGGGCGATAAGTAACTTATATCGACTTGTTGTATCTTGGAGTATTTACCCTGGGATCGCTCGCAAAATATTCCATCAACACACTTGGCACTTCTGCGAAATCTGTGCTGCACCGAGTGCCGGTTACATGTTGATACTTTGTTCGACCGAGCATAGAATGCAACGCGTGCCCCATTTCGTGAAACAGATTGTCCACGGACGACGGACTCAGCAAACACGGATTCAGCCAGTGTGGATGCGGCAGTGACAGCATGAGTACAACTATAGGACTCTGAGGATAACGATAATGCTATAGCAAGATTGTTGCAATTCTTGCAATTATATGTAGAACAAATAAGAACAATAATAAAGACACACAGAATGAATCACTCTTTTCAAAATTTGCTTGTGTGTCAGACAAAGATAAAATAATATTAAAAAGTCGACTGCTACGTAATTTGATATGAGCCAATGGTAAAAAATATACAAAATTTCACACCTGATAAGAACCGTCCGGCAGTTGCTTTCCACCTTGAATCGTAAAGTGGCAGTCTTGATTCGGTTTGCCCGCTCTTTCGTAAAAATCGCAGTAAATGTAACCCAACGTTCCCTCGTCCTCGTCTATTACAGCCAGCTTATGAACGTTATTAGCCCATACTTCTCCGGTCAGTACCGGCACGGACTCGAGCCTGACTCCGTATAACGACTGCGTAAGAATATTTATGCCCTCCATGCAAGCACCAAGGGAAAAGTACGGGGCGAATTCGGTGGAGGAAGTGTTCAACCAAGCCTTTTTCACTTTAGCCATGAAATAATTGGTGTCCCATGGCATTAGCTCCTGTTTAGCAATTCCAAGAATCAGACAACTGTACCAAATGCAATTGCATACGAACGATGTTAGCTAAGGATAGATATGCATACTTGTCTCACAGATGACTCGGCGTCTTTCATCTTTTGCATCTCTTGAAAGTCTTGTGCCGCTTTAGACCGCAAATTTTCGTTCAGTATATTAAGAAATTCTGTCACTACGGTCGGTGACTCGACCGTACTCCCTTTCACAGCTCTGAGAAACAATAATACATTTTTACAACATAGGAGAAATTACAATTGAAACTCGACGTTTTATTACAGAAATTGCATACCTGTGAGCGTAAGATGCAAATCCACAGAATTCCGCTAGTAGATGCCTGGAACTCAAAAGTTCATGCAGCAGATACTCTTGTTCTTCATCGGGGTACAAAAATAATTTGTACGCTGCTTCGCGAACGGCGGTATTGGAGGAGTCAGTATAAAGTCCTTGCACTAATATCTGACCATTCTCTGTCACAAAACTGCGAAATCAACGAGGTATCTTTCTAAAGCTTGTACCTTTGAAAAGTTTGGAACGGAACCATGAAATTCGGTTAAACGAAGAGACAAATTTACATTATATTGAATTGTTATACTCACTACTGTCTAACAACATCGGGTAACGCATTAGCATTAACTGCTCTTGGTATGACAGCACCGGTCATAAATTTCTGACCTACCTACAAATGGAGAGAAAATCATACTTATGAATTTAAACAAGATATTGAAAATACTGTTGATAAATATTTACTTGCAAAATGTAGTCATTTAGTTCGACCACTTTTCTCCTATGCTTCTCAGGCAAATGTATGCCGCATTGTTCAAAATCGAATAAAAATAATTTAGCTACATGATTATCTATATTGGAGGTTTTCTGAATATCTCCGTTACATGTCACTTGTTTTAATGAGTCATACAACTCACGATGTGTATTTAATCTATATTGAACAATTTAGCCTTTATAAATGTCACACACTTAAAAAATATTATATGATACAAATATATATAAAATATTATTTAAAAAATAGGCTTACTTTTCAACTACACCGCTAACAGTTATACAAGCATCCTCAGCTGCTCTTACATACTGTTCATCAGAATGTGCAATTCTGATAAATTCTGCCATATCCGCTACTTTGCATAACGTATCAGACAGTTCGTCAAATATTTCTACCATTTTTCTCTTTCTGTCCTTGCTTGTAGCTTCATCAATAAGAATATCTACTTGCGTCAATGCACGATTTTTTAATATGTAAAAGCCATCCTCATTTTTCAACTCCGGAATACCAAATAATCCCTTCAAAATATTTTAAATTATAAAATGTACATTAAAATATATATGTATGTATTTTTGTGAAATAACATGGCTAAAAAAAATAAAACTTTATATTATTATGAAAGTTTATACGATTGTAAGAGCTGTAGAGATTATGTATAGGTTACTCATTAACTCTCATTTGAGATAGTAGTTTATCATAATTAACACAACAAAAATAATAAAACAAATGAACATAACACAAGCAAACGTGATAAAACTATAAATTAATTAATTCTGACTATGTTTTAAGGACAAATCGGCATTTGAATAAACTTGTATACATTTTTACCGTTTCTTTTTTCGATATATTTAGGAAATTTTGATCGATACTGGAATTAAATACCGTGGCGAGACCTGACCACGTATTTAATCTTCTGCTATTTCTTATACTTCGAAAAGTTTGTCTCTCAAATATTCGTAACATCTTGGAGAAGAATATAGGTTAGATTGTGACAGACGAATTATATACACATAGGCGCGTTCCACTTACCGCTCGTAACGATGCGAGCGTCATTCTTCGTTTCTCATTGGATGTTGAATAAAGATAGAATAATGCTCGCGTCGTTGTGAGCGTTAAGTGGAACCTGTTCTAATATGTATATATATATATATACATATATACAATCGAGCTTTTGTAATCTCATATGGATATTGCAACTGGAGGTTCAGCCGCGGAAAGAAGAGCGGATGAACAGAAAAAGAGGGAGGCCACCGAAAGAATGAAAACAAGATCAAGAAGTCTACGAAGTCCATTTAGAGGAAAAGTTCATTTTTATTTAACAAGGACAGTTAGGTTACAAAAACAGTTTTATTTTATAAGAAAAGATTATTCCGGTTTTACAAGAACAGCTACGTTATAAGAACAATTTTATTTATAAGAAAAATTTACTTTGGTTTTGAAAGAACAGTTATTATAAAGGAATAGTTTTATGATAAAAGAAGAATTTATTTGACCCTATAAGTCATTTCTCGAGAATTACACATTCTATAAAAACAGCCTTAAAAGATCTAGGGAAAAAGAATTTAGTGTAATATCACAGAGTTTATTATTTACATAAATATAGCTTGAAAAAAGTAAAAAGTTGTTTAAAAAACCAGAATAAAAGTAAAAGAAAACCCCCGGTAAGGGATACCGCAAACTAAAACTAATATGAATGCGAGGGGCGATTGTGATTGGTGGGGGCCGCTAGCGAATCGGAAAGCGTCGCGGAAGGAAGAGAACGTTTGAAATCAAAGAAGAGGGAAAGGCGGAGAGTGGCAAGCAGACACTGGAGGCGATAGGACGCATAATTGAGGAAGCTCGGAACTGCTGAGACGAAGGAGACGAGGGATCCTCGAGAAGTTGCTGCCGAAAGGGAAAGCCTGCGGCCTGGTGCGCACCTGCTGGTGGAGGCCCAGGAGACGAGGGAGAACGACCGGTCGCCGCTGCGGTAAGTGATGTATAAGATTGCTACAGTTCCTCTCTGCGTAATCTTCCCTCTTCCCAGAAACCCCGCGTCGGAAACCCAAGACGTCGCACGCGTGAAAATACGCGGATCGCGACGTAAGTTCACGAAATCGGGGAATTCCGCTAGGGAGAAAAACCCATCATCGGTGGGATCAAAAAAACGGCTCTATGCGCTAACCGACGCGAATTGCGTCACCTTATCGCGCACGGCCAATCTTGTCGGGACTTGCTCACGACAAAGGATCTACGTCGCAATAGAGCGACATAAAAGAAGCAGCGAGCGACGCCGCGTTGCGATACGTTTTCTTTATCGGCGTAATTATTCGCGGAATACTTCCGTCTCACACATACATGTTATTTTGTTGCTTAGATTACTATATACTTTTGTGTCGTCCGTATTATATTTTTTCAGTGATTTATCCTATTATCGTTAGTTGCGTCGTATTATACTTATTACTCGTATGTACAGATTTATTCCGTATTTCCTACGTGCGTTAATTGATATCAAATCTATCATATTATTTTGTTTCTTTTTCTTTATTTAGTTTTACTTTAAATTCTTATAGTATGTATGAATCCGTATTTTTTGTTAATTCGGTTATCATTAGCCACTTTGGTAATTTTCTTTGATATTACAAATAGATTTCATCTTATCTGTTTAAAAAGTAAGTGTTTCCTTTTCTTCTTTTTTGCGTGTTTCCCATTTTACATAGTGTGGGCCACTGACAGGCGTCCCGTGGCTCGAACATTCTCTTCGGAGACGATAGCGCTGCCGGGGAGGGAAATCCCCTCGTGCACACCTTATCATATCTGGGGGAGATTTGGCCTGTCCAGTTTTCCGGGCCTGGAGTTTGGGCGAAGCTCTCAAAAACGTCCTGGCGACCGTGGACGGGCAACGGGATCCGTGGGGAACTTCACTTCGAAAGGTTCGGCCGGACCTGGATGATTAAACGTCGAGGTTTTCACTCAGCTAGTGACATCCGGTCACAATGTATGGGAAAACTCTAGTGTGGCACAAATTAAAATTTTAATTTATATTTTAATCATTTTAAATTAATTAAAAATACGTATATTTTTGTCCTTTCTCAATTATATATGTATGCACGACTCACACAATAAACAATTAAATTTATCAACAAATTAAGATTTAAATGTAAATTTAAATGTGAATTTAATGACCGGCTAAGAAATATATTTCATATATAATGTGTATAAATATACATAATTAACTAACTATACATAATTATATTAAATTATGTATGAAATTTATCCATATAGAATTATATTTAATACTAATCATACATAATTATGTATGATTAGATATGATTAGATATAATTATATCTGATTACTATTATACAATTTTTTTCTCCATGCATGCAAGAAAGTCTGTCTTCAAGTATCAATATAAAAGAAATGGTCAAAAGTTTTTTATAGTATCAAAAGTGCACTAATCTAAGTAACTAAGTAATAATAAGATAATTTTATATAATTATATTTAATCACACATAATTATGTATAGTTAATATAATTAATATTAAATAATTATATATGGACAAATTTCATACATAATTTAATATAAATATATATAATTATATTTATACGTGATTATAGGTGTGTTCGGGGAGATACTACTAACACTATAAACGCAACTCTATACACTACTAATGCTGTTCGTGGGGCCAATAGCGCGAAAGCGTTAGCAAGTTCCATGAACGGCATTAGCGTAGCGTTAGCATTTGGTCCGTTCTTTTTAGCTGCACTGCTGAACTGGTGCAATAAGTTAGAATAAAACAAATATATTTTATCTCACTCTAATTTATTACATAAGTTCAGCAGTACAGCTAAAAAGAGCAGATCAATTATTGCGTTGTACTGTTTTGAATTTCTTCTATTCTTCTTCGATTTAGGTTAAATTTTTTTAAGATTAAGTCAAATATCGCAGTTTAAACTCGTCTTCAATTTCAACATACCGAAGCTTTATTTTCACGAAATTGGTTTGACCGAGTGTCACTAAACAAGTAGATAAAGTCAATGTTAAGCCGTCCGACCGCACAGAACATCTAGAGGTTGTCTTCTCCACGGATCCCGCTGCCCATACACGGTCACCAGGGTATTTTTCGAGTTCCGCCCAAATTCTTGGCCTAGGAAGCTGGACCGGCCAAGTCTCCCCAGATGTGCCGTACAGTAATGTGTGTGTGGAGGGATTTCCCTCCTCCACAGCGCTGTCGTCTCCGAAAAGATGATCGAGTCGCGGGACACCCGTTTCGGACACTCAGTATGAAAAATGGGAAACACTTACTCTTTAAAACAGATAAGATGAAATATATTTGTAATATCAAAGAAAATTACCAAAGTGGCTAATGATAACCGAATTAACAAAAAATACGGATTCATACATACTATAAGAATTTAAAGTAAAACTAAATAAAGAAAAAGAAACAAAATAATATGATAGATTTGATATCAATTAACGCACGTAGGAAATACGGAATAAATCTGTACATACGAGTAATAAGTAAAATACAACGCGACTAACGATAATAAGATAAATCACTGAAAAAATATAATACGGACGACACAAAAGCATATAGCAATCTAAGCAACAAAAGAATATATATATGTGAGACGGAAGTATTCCGCGAATAAATACGCCGATAAAGAAAACGTATCGCAACACGGCGTCGCTCACGGCTTCTTTTATGTCGCTCTATTGCGACGTAGATCCCTTGTCGTGAGCAAGTCCCGACAAGATCGGCCGTGCGCGATAAGGAGACGCAATTCGCGTCGGTTAGCGCGTTGAGCCGTCCTTTTGATCTCGCCGAAGATGGGTTTTTCTCCCGAGCGGAATTTCCCGATTTCGTGTACTTATGTCGCGATCCGCGTATTTTCACGCGTGCGACGTCTCGGGTTTTCGATGCGGGGTTTTCGGGAAGAGGGAAGATTACGCGGATATGAACTGTGGCAATCTTATACACCACTTAGCGGCGACCGGTCGTTCTCTCACGTCTCCTGGGCCTCCACCAGCAGATGCGCACCAGGCCGTCCTCGCAGGCTTTCCCCTTCGGCAGCAGCTTCTCGAGGATCTCTTGTCTCCTTCGTCTCCGCAGTTCCGGGCTTCCTCAACTATGCGTCCTACCGCCTTCAGTGTTCGCGCAAAACAGTCGCCCTTGCTTCCTCTGCAATTTCGAACGTTGTCTGCTTTCCGCGATACTTCCTGATTCGCTGTTGGTCTTGGCCAATTGCAGTCGCCCCTCAGTATCTCGCGCAGGCGCACGCGTGGCCATCGTCGGTCTCCTCCAAACCTCTCGTTCGTTTCTCGTTCTAACCAATTGCCTCTCACCCACGCGGTTCCAGCGCACGCGCGTTTCCTACTTTCAGTTTGGTTTTTATTTAAAAAAAAACTTCTGCTTTGTGCGGTCTTCCTTTTCTTCCGGTCAGCCGCGCTCTCTTACCTCCGGTTGCACTGTTCATTATGTACAGGAATAATAGTAAAATAATGAATACGATGCATTTGTATTGTACGATATTCATGTGCAGGAACTGACATACAGTGTGATGCAGTTCTGGGTCAGTGCTGCGATCAGTGCTGCGATTTCGAGTGGGGGGCGAAAGGCCGTTGGGCGAGTCCTTCGCAGCTCATTCTCTTAAGCCAGCAGCACACGATGCTTGTTTCCGTGCTGGAGTGCTTGCTGGATAGAAATTCTGCGTTCTGACTGGTGCACTTCCAGAAATGGAGGACAATACACCAATTAAAACGCAGTATTTTCATCCAGCAAGCAATCCAGAAATAAGCATTCTGTGTCGCTAGCCTTACGCTGTGATCGGATGTCACTAACTGAGTAGAAAAGTCGACGTTTAAGGGCCATCCAGGCCCCGCCGAACCTTTAGAAGTGAACTTCCCCAAGGATCTCGCTGCCCGTCCACGGTTGCCAGAGCGTTTTGAGAGTTTCGCCCAAACTCTAGGCCCGGGAAGCTGGACCGGCCAAGTTTCCCCAGATATGCCGTGTTACCAGGTGTAGAAGTATGAAACCAGAATTTCCCTATAGATGGTGCTA
>NW_014554750.1:26631-31135 GCF_001313825.1 Dinoponera quadriceps | reverse complement strand
GTTACTGGTGATGAAAAGTGGGTCAATTGCGACAACGTCAAGCGAAAACAATCGTGGTTGAATCGCGATGAGCCGGCGCAAACGGTGGCCAAGCCAGGGTTGACGGTCAGGAAGATTTTACTGCGTATTTGGTGGGATTGGCAGGAAATTATCTACTATGAGCTGCTCCCCTACGGCCAAACTCTTAATTCGGACCTGTACTGTCAACAATTGGACCGTTTGAAGGAAGCAATAGCTCAGAAGCGGCCAGCTTTGGCCAATAGGAGAGGAATTGTATTCCATCAGGATAACGCCAGGCCACACTCATCGATAGTGACTCGCCAGAAGCTCCGGGAGCTTGGTTGGGAGGTTCTTTTGCATCCACCTTATAGTCCGAACCTGGCACCAAGTGATTACCACCTGTTCCTGTCTATGGCAAATTTTTTTGCTGGTGAAAAATTTGCCTCAAGAGAAGCTTGTGAAAATTGACTTTCCCAGTTTTTTAACAATAGGGACGAGGGTTTTTATGAGAGAGGCATAATGAAATTACCTTCGAAATGGCAACAAGTTATCGAACAAAACAGTGCATATTTGACCTAAATCGGATAATTGGAAATATGTTAAATAAAGCCTCCAATTTGATACAAAAATAATGGATTACTTTTTACTAGACCTTATATTAATAAATTTATAGAACCATCAATGTTTAATTACTCTTATGAATGTAAAAACTGAAAATACATTATTCTAAATGGTTTGAAAAGCTGCAAGTAAAAATAATCTAAATTTTTATTTTCAGATGCATATGCACATTGGCTTGAAACATTATATGCTAAAATATACCCCGACTATCATCATGAACTTGAGGTTGCCAATTTTAATGAGTATGCCTTTAAAAAAATATCCTACTTAAAACGACCACCTAAAAAAGTAACAAGTAAGACCGAAAATAATTCTAGACAATAAAAATTAGACAGTAACATTTTTTAAATAATATTTATTGTTTAGAAAAACGAAACAAGACCAGTGAAGAAGAGTAGACTGAAAGTACATCAAAACGTCAGAAAATGAATGTGACACCCAATCAAACTAATAACCCAGAAAATGATATTGAAAACGAAAATAAAGCTGATGAAAATGCTGAAGAAGGGGAGTTCAATGTCGCTAATGATGGCGAATTATCGTCTGATGTTGACGATTTTTCTCCTGTCGGATCTGAATCGTAGATGCTTTTAGATAATTTTTATTTCCATTAATAATTATTAATATTTAAAGTAACTTATTATTTATTTAAATATTCTTATAACATTAGAGTTAAATTAAAGTGTGTTTCTATTAAGAGCAACAAGTACAAATTAATACCAAAAACAAATAATTTTGATACGTTATTTGTTATAAAATATAACTTTCCACCGATTCGTGAAATATTTCCTCAACGTGCAATTGGATGTCCACAACTTTTTTATTGCATGGTTACAAAATGTGAGGTTGTTAGAATATTACCTTGATATAATTCAAATACATTATAAAGTCATGTCATGAAATCGGTCCATAATTTTTCTTTACAAAAATTCTAAATTCTAAAATTAATCCATTGTTTTCAATTTTTTAATTTTCTAAGCTTTGTACAAAAAAATGAATAAAAAAGTTTTTACTCAAGTTTCACTAATTTATGTTTTAATTCGGTGGCACCTGTACTTTATTTTTAAGGGTTTAAAATATGTTTAAGTTTTTATTAAAATCGTTCCACGGAAACAATTTCGTTAAAGTCGATTAAACTCGATTTGTTAGTTATATAAATGGATTAAAAGCGATTGTTATCGTTTCATTCAAAAAAGCCGATTAAATCCGATAAGTTAGTTGAACAAACGGACTAAAAGCTATTAAAAGTTATTTTTACATTAGATAATACGAAATCTATTAAACGGTAAATTACCTCGTTCAAAAAAATTTTCGATATCATTGTGGAGGCAGTACGGCAACAAACCTATTATCCGAATGTTGTGACAAACATGATACGTGATTAAATGGCGTTCTATAATTGGCTGCGACTACGGCCGCGAATCATGAAAATGGATGTCCGGCTAAACGGCAGTTGTGAGTCGTGATGGTGAGTTACTGTTTTCTAATTTATCGAGGAAGAATCATCATCCTAGTTCCATCGTGTAGTTGTAGCTACAGCCACGAGTCGCTTGTATGATACGGTTATAACATCGCTGGCGTTAGTTATTAGGTGCATGAATCAAATCTCGCAGTTTTTTGCTACAAAAATTCATAATTATTTCAAAAAAACGGTACATTATATCTTATTTAAAATATTGTCTTTTGGAAGGTACAACATTTTCCCACTTTTTAGGTAACACATGGATTCCGAGATAAAAAAATTTAGCTTCTTTCAAGGCGATTCATTCATCGAACCATTTCTGATATCTTCAAAAGAACTGAAGTGCTGCTTAGAAAGGCAATACTGTATTAACCAAAACAAATGATAATCTGAAGGAGAACGTCTGGTGAACAGGGTGAGTGGGATAAGACATTCTATTCAAGTGCCTCCAAGGTTTCCTTCACTAATGTTGCAACATGTGATCTAGCATTGTCATGGAGAAGAATCATTTTTTCATGTCATTTCTTCGTATTGCGGGCGTTTTATTTTGCGTGTTCGATTTTAATTGAGTAATTGTCGTTTAGCAGTAGCGTTTAGCATTGATGGTTTGACTCGGTTTCAGCAGTTCATAATACACTATACCGACTTAATCCCATCTTATGCACAGCATGTCCTTCTTTCCATGAATATCCTGTTTTGGCGTTGATGTTGATAGTTCGCCGAGACGCACCCATGATTTTTGCGCTTAAGATTGTAGTGACAAATTCATTTTTCATCGTCAGTCACAATTCAATGCAAAATCGACTTTCGCTTTTGTCTTTGAAGTAACATCATAAATGGTTAAACGTTACTCAATATCTCTTCCTCTCAATTCATGTGGGACACAGTTTCTTAGTTTCTGGACCATTACCATTGCTTTTAAACGTTTGCTACGGTTGACCCAACGACATATAGTGTTTCCGACAACTTTTTGAGCGTCGGATATGAATTTTCTTCTAGTAATACCACCAATTCTCCATCTTCAACTTTTTCGGCTGACCATTCACGTCAATATAGTTGTCTTCGAATAGTTTAAACCTATCTCTACAAGTTGTTTCAAACAGGGCATACTCCTCATAAGCTTCCACTAGCAAACGATGACTTTCAAGAGCAGATTTCTTGAGATGAAAGCAGAAAAATAATACTTCCTGCAAATGCTCATTTTTGATATGAAATCCGACATCTTCAGTGCAATAAAATATTGTGTTCTTTTCAGTATGATTTAGTGTTACACATTGATTATTAGAATTTACTGAAAGTACTTTCATATACATGAACAGTCACTTTCGACTGTGTTAAAGTAGCACAACTACTGACCTTTATTAGTCTAGAGCGAGAATGAATTCAAGCATCTAATATAACTATAGCCTTGGAAAGAAAGAAACAATAGGTTGTATGTCTGTGTTCTCCTGCTACCCAAAGCTGATCAAAATGCACACGTACACGGTCGCTCGCTAATACGTATCACCTCGCGCCGCAGCATGTTGTAAGTATATTGAAAGTAGCATCCTTGGTGGGGGGCCCACTTCCCAAATTTTTATAACATTGTGAACATCTATAGAACACACACACACACACATACACGCACGTACGCACGCACGCACTTACACACGCGCGCGCGCGCACACACACACATATGTACACCATTTTTTCCCAAAGCCGCACAAATCATTTCCTGGCTTCAGCGGCACTTTTTTTTCCAACTGAGAGACGAAAAGCAGGCAATGCTTTAAATGTTGCTTCTCGAACGACACTTGTTTTTACCACTGCTTTTTTTAAGTTAGATTAGAACATTTGTCAATTATTACAGTGTCTTCTATATTAGATGGGTAATTTAATTCTCAGCCTTTTTCACTGAAGCATTGATATTAATTTATAAAAAGTCGAATAATTGCCTAATATTTGAATAATCCCTCTCATTTGCGCAATTTCTTAGGGAGCTGTAGTATTCCAATTCGGGAAAAAGAGGGTTATTTTGAGTTGACAAACTCAATAATACCTTTATCGGTATATTTATCGATATATATATATATTAGAATCATTATATTATAAAATGACAATTATAATATATTTTATTACCCTTACAGAAATGTATTGTTACTAATCTAGTGATTAATTACTTATTTAGAATATTTAAAATAGTCTTGTTAGTTATTTATAATGATTAAATTATAAAACTCGCAATAATTCCAAATATTTTAATACTTAGGACTGCAGTAATAAATACTACCATATCATTAATTTGAATACTAAAATACAAATGCTTAATAGCGCAGTAGTGATGAAAAACACTTATAAAAATTTAATGTTGATAATTACTAAATTTGCAATAATTAAATATTGAGAATGCAGTGGAAGTATATTGGATAATAAACATTTATC
>NW_014554750.1:18468-26242 GCF_001313825.1 Dinoponera quadriceps | reverse complement strand
TCTCAGTAATAGATTTCTGTAAGGGTATTATTTATACATAATATGTACTATTATGTATATTCAATTTATGTGTACGAAATGTACATACAATGCATATACAGTATGTTATTTGCATACTATGGAGTATATATGTGGAATATATATAGAAAATATCCAATGTTACATGGAATATTTCTATTTTGAGGAAATAACAGTTGATTTTGTATCAATGATTGTCATTTTAAAATATTATTTCATAAGTTAATATCCTTTTCTAATAATAAAACTGTATATCCGAAAATTGTGCAATTAGACAATTCTTCAATATTCGGAATCCATTAGCGTCTAATAGTTGAATACTTCTCATCGTAACTTTTAGAATCAGGATAAACACAGTCTAAATTTACGATGTATTATACAAGAGTGGATAAAATATAAACGAGCCTTTTGCAAAAAAAAGATGTATTTTTTATAATCAATTATAATTTATATTTTTCTTATTTTTTTAAAGAGTCCCCTATCTTGTCAATATACTTCCTGGTCTGGTAATTTTATAATCCCGGTATCATAAAAAGTTCGCGAACGTGTATCAAACCAATTGCACACAAATTGCTGCACCTCCTCGTTCGTTGTGAAGCTCTGTACACCAAGGTTTTTCTTGAGTGGCCCAAACATATGGAAGTCGCATGGTGACAGGTTTGGGCTGAAGGGTGGATGTTCTAGCACAGCCCAGTGCATAACGGCCAATTTTTGCCAATTTTTGCTTCAGCAACTTTGGAACCCAACGAGCGGACATTTCTCGAAATCCCAACTCATTGCGAGTGATTGATTGCACATTTCCATAGCTGATCTGAAGTTCCTGAGAGATTTCAAAAACAGTTAAGTGTCGATCGCCTTCGATGAGTTCTCTAACAGTCTCGGTGTTCTGCGCTGTGATGCTGGGACGGCGCGGGTGGGCAGTTTTCAACACTCTCCCGTCCTTTCTTAAATTCGTTACAACACTGCTTTTCCCGAGCCCATGAAAGGTTTCTTTCCCCGAACTGTGAAAGGAAACGGCACTGAATTTCAGCTGCATTTACATTTTTGTTAATGAGAAACTTAATAATAACACGTTGTGCAACTGCGGGATATACCTCTTTCCCACTCATCGTGATTGCTGCAAGGAGTATGAAGCATGTGGTGCGCCAACGTAATTACTGCCTTCCATATGACCTCCCTCCACTGTTCACAACGTTGTAGACCCCTCGCGCCGACGGGCGCGCAATTTAAAAAGGCTCATTTATATTTGATCTATCCTCTTATAATATACGAGGGCAGTCCGATAAGTACTTAGCCTACAAAAGAAAAACGAAAATTTTGGAAAAGTGGCGATTTATTTCTCAACATAGTCTCCTTTTAGCTCGATACACTTGACCCAGCGATGCTCCAACTTCTTTAACCCATCTGAAAAATACGTTTTCTCGAAGTCTGCAAAGTAGGCCTCCGTGGCGGCGATGACCTCCTCATTCGGCCAAATTGGTCGAATTGGACTACGAACTGCTGCCCCATCCACCGTATTCTCCAGATTTGGCACCGTGCGACTTTTTTTTGTTTCCAAACTTGAAAAAGTCACTCGCCAGGCAGAATTTGAGTCAAATGAGGAGGTCATCGCCGCCACGGAGGCGTTTGCAGACTTCGAGAAAACGTATTTTTCAGATGGGTTAAAGAAGTTGGAGCATCGCTGGGTCAAGTGTATCGAGCTAAAAGGAGACTATGTTGAGAAATAAATCGCCACTTTTCCAAAATTTTCATTTTTCTTTTGTAGGTTAAGTACTTATCGGACCGCCCTCGTACATGTTCATGATCTTTCTGTACTCTTTGATGCTGTATGCTAAATGATGCTTTGATTTTGAATTATCTCAATTTTGGTAATGTTGTACCCTTGTAGCGAAAGGAGGTATATGTTCAGAATCGGCTAAAAGGGAGATTAAATACGGAGAGAATATGTAAATGGTTAAATACGGAGAGGAGTATAATAAAATTTTTTTTTAACACTTATTTGTTTCACAATTACCTTAGTAATTCATTATGAACGTACGCATGTCGCGGCAATGTTCTGGAAGTTAGCTGCACGAATAATCCGATTCGCTTTTTTATATTTTCACAATTTGTTTTGCTGTCAGAGAGGATAACGACAATAGCTTAGCGACAATAATTATTACCATATATAGTTACGCTGAGCGGCAACCCGCCGCGGAATGTATGACACATGAGGCGTTTACACTACCGCGGTCGAATTTAATATTCGTGTCGTTATAATCGATCACATGTACAGTTGATTATAACAATACGGTCAATCTTTTTCTAATTTAATATTTTTATAAATTGCTTTTCGATTAATATGTTATTGAAACTTGAAAAGATTCCTAAGAAAATTAATTTATGCACTACCTTAACACGTAAGAAACTTATTCCGTAACTTGGATGCGTAATTGCCGTCGATTTTCTGACATATCAAAAGTTACGCACGTTAAAACATGCGGTAATAATGGCGATGACGTTTTATGACACGTGAGAGAAATACTTACCGAGAATCGTTGTCAGAATTTTCGTGAAATAATCGGACGTCACCCACGAGGTAAGAGACCACCACTTTCCATATGGCCATCTTTCACACGTTCGCGCAGACTAACTCGATAAAAGGAAAATGTCAAGGTTTCATTCCGAACTCGGAGCGAGATCGTCTCCTGCAATGTGCGCGACCGTTCCGCGCCTGATGAGTACTTTCCGTGTCGAGAGTGAGAGTGAAAGAAATCCAAGATAGGGAAGAAGAGATTGTATTATGTTCCTGCAAAGAGCATGAGTTGAAATTGAATGTTAAAATTTAATTCTCGGCCCAGTTTAAAAGTAACAATTTAAACAAATAGATATATGATAGACATGAACAAAGATTTATATAAAACTCGAGAAATATGTATCAATTATATCAGCAAAATATTTGAATTTTCTTGAATCACAATATCGAGTATTTTCATGTAAATTACATTTTCGCATCAGTTTATGCAATTACGATTGTACAATTATGCAAGAAGAACATAATATATTACGCGCATAAATGCGCGGGAAGATGCTATGTATGTTACAACTTACTCTTTGTTGACAATAAAAGAGACTTGACCTACACAATTGCTAACGTTGTGTGAGCAGACAGACAAAACTGTTCGCAGATGGCAATTCTTCGTGTTGACATTCATACCTACCGCTATGTCGCCAATAGCATAAACTCTATTCAGATTAGGATATTATACACATTCATAAATCAATTGCGTATTTATAAGCAGAACAACAATATTGGCCAAATAATCTTTGAAATACTATTAATATTCAACTGTAAATTTTCATGGATTCATAAATTTATATCAATTTCGAATTTGTAAGCAGAGCAACAACAATATTATCAATAAGTATTACTAAAAAATGCGCCAAAAGAACTTCGTACACTTTGGATAATTTCTCAGTAGATAATTCGAAAATTCCGACGAAATGACATTAAAAATTATTAATCAAAATCTGATTATTTATAAAGAGTGTTCCAAGTCAACGCGGAAAAAGCTCGTAATGGCGTAGAACAAATTAAAGTAAAAAAAAATTCCTTTACAATTTTACGATATTCACCACAATTAATAAATATCGTACAAATTAATTAATAAAGAATTAATTGATTTGTACGAGCTATTAAATGAAAGCATGAAATTTCATTTGATTTAACAAAAAATATGAAAACATAATTTTAATTCTCAAATCAATATAGAAGAAAAATCTAATAAAATTAATTAAATTAAGGTACATATTAAACAGTTAACAATGCATTGGGAATAGAAAATTATTTAATTTTGACTTAAAATTCCGGAAATTTGTGTTCCTTGACATAAAAAACATTTAAACATTTAAAAATAATGATTTTTTAAATTCAGTAATACATTTTTAATAAAAAAAATTAGACTAGCTTTTCTGACATTATAGTGCGCAATAATGCATCATTTATGGGACGGATATTGGCGGGCATTAATATGCATATACCATTCAAGTTGTTAATTCTTCATTAACTATTGCGAATATTTAAAACATCACAAGACTATTTTATTCACCTCAATCCGTTCTGTACCTTTATGATCTATACATGTTTATCTAGAACACCTTATATAGGTAGATTTTAATTCTAATTTAATTTCAAATTCAATCAGAAAGATTGAAAGATTAAAAATTATTATAAGTTAAAATATAATGTAATGTCAATTAAATTGATGATTTAAAATGACAAGTATTATTTTCTGACGCCGTGTCTGTCGTCTAATTAAAGCCACAGCAGAATGAATAAAACTTGCGAGCATGCTTTCGGCCAGCAGATGTTTGAAACTTTTACTTTCAAAGAAGGACAGGACAGTTTTCTGCTGTTGGCTAACATCCTGCACAAAGAAGACGACCGAGGACAACTCACGATTCGCCACAATCCGCTCCCGCTCTCATCCACGCGCACGAAGATGTTAAAAGCATGTCAGGAGATGGTGGCGCGTCGTAGTCTTCAATTCGGGTTCGTTTCAGAAGGAACGTGTACAAGTGCACGCAACTCCACATAGCCAGGATGAAGTCAATCGTTCATCTGTTAATCATCTGTGGTGTCTTCGCCATTACGACCTGTAAGTAAATGTTACTCTCTCATGTTTTGATGCGACTTGAGAAAGTAAAACGTCTCTCCGTCGCCAATCACGAGAACGAATAATTACCTGCTCGTTTCTCCCGTGTTACTTCAATTATGCGATCGCAATTATAACTCGTAATGACACAAATAATGAAGCTGCCGTCGATGATGATGTTTTGTATGGAGAAAAATGCTGTCCTTATCAATATCGAAGTTTTTGGCGAGCTTTCGGCAAGCGTTTAAGCGTTCAATAAAATGTGGAACTGCGTAGAAAAATATTTTTAACCTAAGCAATCTATTCTTAACATAAACGACCGCGTAGCTTACTCAATGTTGCTTATGGCTCAGTTGAAGCGTTCGGAAGAAACAGACACAAACCTTCTCGAAGCTTTCTGCAAACAGTTAGTATGCATGCACAAAAAAAATTTTTAGTGGCCAAGTCATCCATTCACCTCCATATTCAATGCTGCTTAATCTCGCTGCTCAGACGGTGAACAGTGAGTCCAACGGTTATGACGATATATTTAAGCTTATATAATGTATCCTTATGGTGCTAAAACTAACATTTTAACTTAACCGTTTGAGTCCCAAGCAGCGCGATCGCGCTGTTGAGATTTTATGTCGAAAAAACCCAGCATATTTCGAGCATTGTGGACAACTGACGGTACGTTACCGATTGTCGAAGTCGCAAGCTCAGATTTACTGACGCAAGTACATCACACAGCTCCTTTTAATGTAAATAGTACATTTTACAATATTTAGAATAACACTATAATAATGCAATAATACATTCCAAAATAAAAATTTTTATTTCATTGTTATCTTCTCAATAATTTTTATCAAACAAAACTTGAAATATTTATAAATTTACAGTATGTATATGTAATAATACAGATGTATTTTATAAAATAACGAATTACAAATTAACAATATTTTTGTGTTATGAACAAACAATTTTAATGGAGAGTAACACTTATTACTTGTAACATCGGTGTTTATCAAAACATATTGGATGAATTCCTTTTTCACATCGCACGCAAATTAAATGTGATCTTTTTATTGCATTTTTTTGTGCTGCAGACTACGCATTGTCGCAAGTTACAATGTGGCAACTTTTTGAGGATACATCAAATTTAGAAAAGTTAAACAGTAAATCTAGAAAAGTTAAACAGTAAATCTAGAAAAGTTAAACAGTAAATCTAGAAAAATTAAACAGTAAATCTAATAGGTGAACAACTTTGCTCTCGCCGTTTACCTATAGATGGCTTTAGTGGAACTTAGTGGTCAAAGTAAATAGGTCATACNAAGCGCAGAAAATCATGGGGAGTTCCCGGCTATGCTTCCACATCGACGGCTAAACCGAACATTCATGGTTCCAAAGTAATGCTCTGTATTTGGTGGGATCAGCTCGGCGTAGTGTATTACGAGCTATTAAAACCAACTGAAACAATCACAGGCGATCGGTATCGAACTCAATTGATACGTTTGAGCCGAGCATTGAAAGACAAGCGGCCGTACTACGCCGAGAGACACGAGAAAGTGATTTTGCAGCATGACAATGCTCGTCCCCATGTTGCAAAAGTGGTCAAGATATACTTGGAAACGTTGAAATGGGAAGTCCTACCCCACCCGCCGTACTCCAGACGTTGCACCTTCAGATTATCACTTGTTTCGATCAATGGCACACGGCCTGGCTGACCAACACTTCCAGTCTTATGAAGAAGTCGAAAAATGGATAGATTCGTCTATTACCTCAAAAGATGACCAGTTTTTTCGACGCGGGATTCGTGCATTGCCCAAAAGATGGGAGAAAGTAATGGCCAGTGATGGACAATACTTTGAGTCATAACTTTATTTCCATTTTTTTACAATAAAGCCTCAAATTAAAAAAAACGGCGAGAGCAAAGTTGTACACCTAATAGATAAATTTTTTACTTACTTTTTGCGTTGCTTCGTCTAATCATTTTGAAACACACAATTATTAACAATGAGAAACACTTACGGAAGAATACGTCCGATCACTTTGCAAACTGCAATAAATGTGACGGAGCGATGAGAAAAAGACGAGAATCACGTTACCTGACATAAACAAGAAGCGCTATCGCGCCACTTGGTATTTCTCGTCATAAAATAAAACAAGCGCTATCGCGCTGCTTGGGTCTTTTCGTACTCATTTAGTAAAAGCGCGGTTGCGCTATTTGGGATTCTTCCACAGTGTTTTTTCAATACCCCCCAGGACTCAAACGGTTAAAGAAGCATTCGCTTTGTGAACAATTGTATATAGGTAGGCGTACGAAAAATTTGCGGGAAACTTTTAATTAATGAACGCACTGCTCAAGTGGGACACAGCTTCCTTCCAACTTAGAAACTTCCACTGATTGCTTTCTTTTCGACTGGGGTTACAGTAATATCCAGAAATTATGTAGACATAAAACGATTTAAGTATACTAATTGCCATTTGCTGCACATTTCTTTGTTGGATCTGCAAATTCCTTTGCTGTAAGAATAAATTAGTAAATATAAGAAATACTATTTTATTTTAACCCTAAAATAACGTTCTAAGGATATATTCACTTAGCAAAATTGTTCTATTCTTGCAACAAAATTGTTTCTGCTCTAATTATAAATAATTCGCTAATTTGGATATGCCATATAAATTTCATCATTGTTGCAACAATATGCAATAGCAACGATGGCTTTTTATAACAACAAAATTATCCTTTTTCACATTAATCTTTTTAAAAAGATTTCACACTTAAAAACTTTACTAGCAAAAGACTTATTTCTTTCTGCAAAGTCGTCGTATTGTTGCACTGAATTATAAATGCATTTATACAGTGAAAATACGAGCGAAAATGAATTGGATGCTTGCTTAATATATGACGAGAACTATTAAAAATTTCCAAATTGACATCTCTAGCTGTCAGTTGGCGTAAATATTTACTTGATACAGAAATCCTGCAGTTTGTACATACCGAATATGTCATTGCTCTAATCACGAAAATTTTACAGGACATTTGTATATTTTTTCAATTAAATTTAGAAGTCTAATCAAATATAAGAAGTTTGCGGAAAAATATATATATATATATATATTTCGATTTGATTTTCCTTTAT
>NW_014554750.1:11418-18420 GCF_001313825.1 Dinoponera quadriceps | reverse complement strand
CCTTTATTAAATAGAATATTCCTCTTATTCACATCTGTGTTGTATTTACAATTACACAAGTTTTATATATATAAGGAATACAAATAAAGTAACATAATAATTTCAGTGCTATGTAACAACATTATGCATCATATCATAACGATATTGTTGTCTCTGCGTTATCGAAACTTATTAAGTCTGTTATCGATTTTACATCACATGAAGATGTCAATATTTTATCGGGCAAAGTTCTTATGTGCATCTTATGACATCTCTTTAAGTATATCGAAGTTTCAATCTGAGATAATTAGTGTCCGAGCGAATTTAAATGAAGAGGGCATAAACTGAAGTTTCAAGTCTAGTTATGTGTAATAATCAAAGTACGTGATTACTAATGATAAAAGATAAAATAATATAAAAGAATTAGCCGAGTATTTGTGAACAATGATTGACCAATTTGACAATTATAATTTATCAGTTTATTTATGAAAAATCTAATTAGAAGAATTCTTTTGTGATATCTTGAAAGCTAAAACATGGAAGTTTTTACAAAAGGGATTATGAATTTCCCATGTGTGGCCATATTATGTAACGGTTTAAGTAATTAGTTTCCCAACATATAATTCCGGAATAAGTTAATGAAATTGGTTATATAATTATACTAGCACGATTGGGAAACTTGCGTGGATCTATTTATATTAATGCAATGCGGCCTCAAAAATATTTTCCTGTTAAGCAACTATAAATAAATATATAAATATGCTTAGTCACGACCTCATTTATAATTTGAATGCGACGTACTCACACATCACTAGAGAAGTAGGTTTTCATGTGAAACATAAAAAAATATAAATTTTAATTTATCATTCTTCTTAGTTCTAATGCCCGTGGTCAGAAGTGGTAATCTATCTCTTTCTCTCTCTTATATGCCTGTGGTGATTATACGCTGATTATACGCAGGCATATGGGACCTACGGTTTAACGCCAGTTCCGAGCAGCATATTATTTAGAGAGGTTTTCTTAGCAAAGATATTTTCAGTAGGTTGCTACTTTTTTCCAAGAAGACACACCAGCATTAATATTTTGGCTTCTATTGGAACCGAATACAGGACCGTTAAGAATAGTAGACTAGTACGCTGTCTTTTATACCATGCTCGCGCTCAAAATTTACCGTTACTATATTATAAAATTTTACAATCACTAAACTATTTATCTACAATAAACGATTAAAACAAATTGTAACTCGCATCACGTCGAGATTGGGGAATCGTTTCGAGTTTAACAATGAATGGAAAAGGTCAGGAATAATGCACTTCATCGGATTGAATAGAAGAAAACATTTTGATCCCACTTCAATCTCTTTATCTTCGTTTCTCTCTCTTTCACTCTGATCGATATTCTGGATAGCTGAAATTAATATTCGTTACTGTTAGCTTAATGACGGATAATCGAATTTCTTATCAACGGGACATTCTCTCGTTGTTTGATTTCACTATCTTAGACACTATCTGGAAATTTTTCAAAAAATTCCTCCAGGAATCGCCGCTGGTTCCGGTGTTCGAAATCATTCGCATCGTTCTTCGATCTCTTACTATATCCTGAGGCGAATTCCTGACCGGCTTTCTTTCATGCCATGTCAAGAACGAATCAATTTTCATAGAAAGTGAGTGAGNAGAGAGAGAGAGAGAGAGAGAGAGAGAGAGAGAGAGAGAGAAAGAACAAAGGGATCTCCCTTTCAATTCGCAAAATATATACATCGCTTTTTAAGCTTTCTTTAAATCACCTTTTTCTAAATCATTTTCATATGAATCCTTTAATTATTTTAATAATTTATACATTGTTTCGTTAAATTTAATTTCTTTATGTAAAATTAAATACTGTCAGAATCCTTCTGGATGGCCGAATTCAATTTTTTTTTTCTGGATTGAGGAATTCAATTTTTCAATAAAAAATAATTAATTTCTCATTTATCTTTTTCTTCGGAATTTATACATCTCTTATATTTATCTCTTCAAGTTTTCGCTCGATGTTATTTTCCTACTTTAAAACATTCTTCGACATACTGCCTGCGGCTGCTCGTTTAAAAGCGACACGCGGTTGTTACATAAGCGATGCGCACATGTGATGCTAATGCATGCGTCTTCGTAGAGGTCGAGCGCTGTCCGCAATCGCCGAACTTTCGCCATCGACGGCAATAATCGCATACGCTGTGTTAGTGCGATTCATTAAATTTATGCTTTCCTGACTGACTCGTTTGACGGGTTTTGCACGCAATATTAACTTTTAAATCGGCATCTAAGGACTGATTTTACCCTACGCTTTAATGACAGTGATCTGTAAATATTTATTATGGATATTTAATAACTAGCTAGTAAAGAAAAGAAAATCTTTTTACGCACGCATCATTTCATTTTATTATTTTTTCATGTTTAGTTAACACATTGCCACCTGCCGATGATACGAATATAATAACGTCACCCGAATTTTGTTTCAGTTTGCCGATGATACAGTGATATCAAAACATGAGAACATTAATATTAATGATACATGTATATCTATGATTGAAAGTAAATTTTTGTAAAAAACAAAAGCGAAATATTAAAAATTTAATTACGTTAAAAATATTTGTACATTCGGTCACAGGATGTTTGCGATAGATTTTATTTGTCATATTTTGGAACACACAAAAATTATGACGAAGTGAACTTATAAATTGACAATCATGCATAAACAGGTGATCTGTCAGCTGTCAAATTACATATACATGGTATTGGAATGAACATAAATAATAGAGTAACATATTAGTGTACACTCGCTTTAACACGATAAAATTAAGACTAAAAAAGTAGGACCTGAGCAAAGAGCTGCATTCAAATGTTATAAAAAGACTAATGTAATTATGGGTGACGTAATTGAAATACACACAGTAGCTCAAAAATTTGTATTATTAAATGTAGCATAATTTTTAATCTTCTTTTTTCAATTTTGGAATTTGAAAAAATACAAATCACAATCTAATCATCAAAATGTTTGCGATTGTCTGCTTCCTTTTATCTTTCGCGAAATTAGCGGATTCCGTCGCTGAAGAAGTGTATCGGTTTGGAAGCATTGAAGTTATTGATGAATCTTTGGATTTCAGACAATTCCAACAGTACTGTATAGTCTATGAATGTTATATCGACTTGAATGAGTGGTAGTCGAAAAGGGCTAAGTCTGCTAATTAAATCGCGTGAAGGAAAATGTCTCAGCTCAAGATAAATATAGTTTAACATCTTTTACGTCGTAATAGCAATATATGGCCAAAGGTTGTCCTAAGCAAAAATTGAATTTAGTGACTCTCTAGTCATGACATAGAAAAATTGTGGTTTACATTGCCATTATCCAGTGGCACTAGCTAGCTGCTAGGCAGAAATATAACTTTCATTTCTCTTAATGATTATATTAGTATTGGAAGTACAAATTAGATCGGTCCGTTTTTGTGGTCAAAAATACATTTATTTCAGAACAAAAGGAATGAACAGATTAATCAAAGTATTGTCGATCGCTGGCTACTACTTTTTCCCACTTCTCAGGCAATTTTCAAATTCCATCTCGAAAAAATATCTCGTTTTTTGAGGCGATCCAAGTTAGGAGCAAATTTTCGATTTCTGCGAAAGAAGTGAACCGGTAACCTACCAAATCGTGCTGCATCCGTCGGAACAACAGTAATCAGAAAGAGCAATGTCCGGCGAATACGGCGGTTACGGTATTATATCCCACTTGAGCGTTTCCAAATAATTTTTTACGACTTTTGCGACATGAAGCCGAGCGTTATCATGCAGAAGAATAATTTTGTCATGTCTTTGCTCCGGCCGTTTTTCTCGTGATGCACGTCTCAAACTGCTTGTTGCATAACTTTCAATGATTCTGCAAGCTCCTCTTGTGTTTGACTTAGACCTTCATCGAGTAATGCCTCCAATTCTTTGTCTTCGAATTGTTTTGGCTGTCCAGAACGAGGCTTGTCATCAACGCTGAAATCACCATTCTTGAAACGTCGAAACCATTCCCTACATGATTTATCACTTGGAGAGTTGTCACCATAAACTTTTACAAGCATTCGATGCCCTTCAGCTGCACTTTTCTTCAAATTAATGTAAAAAACTAAAACCTCCCGCAAATGCTGCTTAGTTAACACAAAATTTTGACATATTCAACACAGTAAAAAACAGAGATTTCGTATGAAACTTAAAGCGATATAAACTGAATATTATTGACAGATGTCTAACCTCTCTGAAACTATTGCAATCAGCTGTCTCTATGAAATATTCATAACAGCTGGAGCCATCTTTTGAAAACTGAACGAACTCATTTGTACTCCCAATATAATTAGCCAATAGCTAGATTAAGAGTACGTAGGCATAAAATGGAAAATCATAGTAAGCTGCTAGCCAGTAATATAACGCTTACTTCTCCTACTAGCTATATTAGAAAAGTTTGTTAGTAGCTGTACAAAAAATAATAATTTATAACTATTTAACCAATACAGCAACTCGATTACAAAAACAAAAAAAAGTAAATAAATAATTTATTTACTTCTTCGTTGAGGGTATTTATTCTCTTTTTTGAGAGTATATAATCTCTACAGAGTTTGAGAGTATATAATCTCAAGGGAGTTTGAGAATATATAATCTATAGATAGTTTTCTTATCTCAGGATTTCTATAACACAGGTTTCTACTCTTTAGACAGTCGTTTTAATCAGAAACCCCATTTACGAGGTCTGTTAAAAAAATATCGCGAATTTTGTGTTTTTTCAAAAATTATTTATTTATTCATGAATATCTATTTTGTCTCATTCAAAGTAATCCCCATCAGATATTATACACTTATGCCAACGTCTTTTCCAATCCTTGAAGCACTTCAAAAAATCATTTTTTGTGATCTTGTTCAGCTCCTCCTTCGATGCCGTCTTTATCTCCTCAATCGTAGCGTAGCGTCGTCCTTTCATGTGCCTCTTCAGTTTCGGGAACAAGAAAAAGTCACAGGGGGCCAGGTCTGGGGAATACGGTGGCTGCGGCATCATTAGTGTGTTGTTTTTGGCCAAAAATTCGCGCACAAGCAACGATGTGTGAGCAAGGGCGTTCGTACGAATTTCGCGGGGTCTCCCCGGGGGCGACCTGTCTCATGTCGAAATCATTAGTAAAAATCGAATGGCACGAGCCAATCGATATGTTTATGTCCTCAGCAACTTCTCTAACGGTGATTCGACGATTGGCTAATGCTATTTTCTACACTTCATCAATATTTTCGTCTGTTGTTGACGTGCTCGGGCGTCCGGCACGCTCTTCGTCCTCCACATCTTCTCGGCCCTCTGAGAACATTTTGTACCACCGATAAACGTTGCTTCGGTCCAAGGTAGCTTCACCATATGCCACAGTCAACATTCGGAATGCGTCCGCGCACTTCATTTTGTTAGATTCTTTGATCCATTTTTTGGAATAGGCAAAAATCGAAGACGAGCCAAAACACGTCCAAGCAAAACAGCTGTCAAAGATAAACTGAATATTCAAAATGGCCGAACTTGTCGGCATAAGTAAGGGACATGAGTACCAACATAACGCCACAAAAAAATCGAAAATCGAATAAACGTAACCCGTGGAAATTCAAAATTCGCGATACTTTTTGAACAAACCTCGTATATAACTTTTTTTTTAATGTGTTCTCTCTCTCTCACTTTCTTCCTCTTTTGAGGAAGTGAATGCCAATGGAGTTTGTTCCTGAAAATCTTATTTACATGGTACTTTATTTGATATCATTTTATTTGAAAAATTTGTTTACCGTATGCTGGGATTTTAACCTAAGGCTTTTTGGTTTTTGAGTCGCCTATTGTACTGGGCCACTACTACATTCAGTAGTAGATGTTTCATAATTTCTACCTATGGCTTATTGAGCGTAATTGCCAGGTGTAGAAGTATGAAATCGGAATTATTTGTAAAAATTAGACGTCTGTTGTTTAAAAATGATAAAAAATATTTTATTGAAAATAATGTCCATTGCTATTTATATATTTTTCCCACCTCTCCGGCAGTTTATGAATGCCATGCCAAAAAAACATTTCTTCTTTTGAAGCGAACCAGCTATCGAGCCATTTTCGTACATTTTCATATGAATTGAAGCGTTGTTCAGCGAGAGCGTGTCCCATTGATGCGAATAAATGATAATCGGACGGAGCCAAGTCTAGAGAACAAGCCGCATGAGTTAGTATTTCCCAACTGAACGCCTCGATCGTTTCCCTGACCCGTTTTGCTGTGCATGATGCGGCATTATCCTGGAGCAAAATAACTTTGTGATGCATTTTTCCATATTCCAGTCGTTTTTCACGCAATTCTTGATTTAGATCGATCATTTGCTGTTGGTAACGATCAGTGTTAACGGTTTCACGAGGTTTTAACAGCTCATAATAGATTACACCCTTCTGATCCCACCAAACACAGAGCATTGTCTTTTTTCCAAAGCGATTGCAGTGGATGTCGATGCTTAGCCTGGATTCACCCATGATTTCTGACGCTTAGGATGCTCAAAATATATCCATTTTTCATCACCTGTCATGATACGATGGACTTTCTTTTGTATCTGTCGAGCAGCATTTTACAAGTGGTTTTTCGATTTTCTTGCTGTCTTTCATTCAGTTCATGCGGAACCCATTTTCCCACTTTCTGAATCTTTCCCACGTTTTTCAAATGAATTGAAACAGCTTTCTGCGTCACATTTAATACATCCGCGAGTTCTTGTTGAATTTGAGTATCATCTTTATCCAATAAGGCTTACAATTCATTGTTTGCGAACTTTTTCGATGGTTTTCCACGATCTTCGTTTCTCACTTCAAAATCACCACTTTTGAATTTTTTGAACCACCCGAAACACTGTGTTTTACGAAGAACATGTTCACCGCAAGCTTCGACAAGCATTCGATGCGATTTTGCAGCAGTTTTCTTCAAATGATAACGAAAAACCAATGCTGTCCGCAAATCGTAGTTCGTAGGCA
>NW_014554750.1:0-11012 GCF_001313825.1 Dinoponera quadriceps | reverse complement strand
ACCTGAGCGTGGCTCGTCTTCAAGGTTAAACTGTCCGCGGCGAAATTTCGCAAACCATTTTTCCACAGTTCGTTTAGCTGGTGCTTGATCTTGATAAACCTCTTGAATGTTTTTTACGGCTGCTGCAACGTTTATTCCTTTCCGAAACTCGTAAAGCATAACATGCCGTAAATGCACCTTTTCGACACTCATTTTGAAAGTAATCTTTCTCGAAGTTTGTACCTACACAAATTCTTTTGTTTGAAATGAACGCTGCACACGTCACTTTTCCAACGATACGTCTTACGGAGATGGCGGTATAAATGACAAAACTTTACGCCGCTTCTAACGCCATCTATTGCACCTCCGCACGAACTTTTGCACTCACCCAATAGTATAAAATTATATTTAATTGTATTTTTATTATTAATTTAATGAAAACTATGATATAATACAAAAAATACTAGCTTGATAAGAAATATAAACATTCATTTGTTACATCCTGTAAGAGGATGTACCCAACAAACAATGCATATTCGCGCACTCGCGAGACCCAAACACAGGTCTCCAGGTCATGTCAAGGTCCGGAAGAACCCATTTATTCCAATAGAACATAAATGTGGTGGTCCTTTACTTAAGTCAATGAAATTAATCTTTTTACCTAGGATATAATCAAATGAGAGTGTTGAAAAAGGATTTCTGATTGAAATAATTGAATAGAAGTGAATTAATTAATGTAACACACTTAGTTAAATTTAACATAGTTAAATTTAATTTTGAATGCAGGAGTTTATTAATTTTTCTAATAATAACTTTTTCTCTCACATGGATTGACAATACTGATAAATTAATTAGAAATGTTATTTTAAAGATACATTATTTAAGAGATGAAACGGTTAGCTCATTAAACACAATGGGAAATATAAAATAGCTTAATACCAAATGAAATTTTATAAATCGGCGTTATCGGAATAATACAAATTAAATATTAAGATTAAAAATAAACCCAATGCTTTAACTTAATGCAATACAATTGGATCTGATGTAACGAGAATTTTACAACATATCGGCATGGTGAGAATATTAACATTATATAATACGAGTAAAATAATAATTACGCTGTGATATATATGTCAAGAAGTAAAGTTGTAGATTGAAATGAAATTATTAAAAATCAAATATTACTGTGAAATTAATATATAGACAATTCTGGTGGATTGATTGAATAATACATAGAAGAATTAATATAACTATAATTGTTACGGTAACAAATGAAAAACTTTAATATTCGCAACTCTGAAACTGGGTATGTGACTTTCCGACTGAATGTAAACTTTCGGTTCTAAAAAAGAATATGTGGACGCGTGCGACAAGGGAATAATAATAATAACAAAATGGAAACTGTGATGAGCACACCGGTAATACAGATTTAAAAAATGTAGTGCCCAAAGCGGCAAGGGAGCCGGGTTCTTATAGAGGAAAATTTTGGGAGTGGCAGATGACGATTACCAATCAATATTCAATTTTCGTGGAAAGAAAATATGGACGGTTGGAAAGGAGGTTTCTTAGCGGTTTCTTAAGGAGTAGATATATAGTGTAGTTACAACCTGTGTAAGAAACAGAAATTGACCACTCCTACGATTGAGGAGAAGAAGGTTGTTTAGAAACGTATCTTTCTTCGGGAGGAAAAATGGGTGAAGGTTGGACGTAGTGCTTGGAATGCTGGCAAATCGTAAGAGAGCATACAAGATATGAAGGTGAGTAGGAGTCGCTGCGTTTTCGCACATTTTTTAAGTGAGAGTAAAGAAAAATGTGGCGTGATTCAGATATAGTGATGAAGATGAGCTGAATCTATTTATGATTGGAAGATAGGACGTTGGACGGTTTGTTTTTTTAGGATGGTATGATCTTTCCGAATGTATGACGCAATGATTGCTAGTCGCGACATTTTCCGTTGTACTACTCACAGATGAACGTTTTAGGAAACAACTAGCAAATCTAGTGGTATGTTATAGAAATCACGTGAGTAATTTTGAGTTTACGTTTCAAAACAAACCAACGTTTTTCCATATCTGATCGGCTTCTTTGGGCTAGATTTCTAATCTTATTATAGGATGCCTCTCGGCCTAATGTGTTTGTTTCTCAATGTAAGAGAATGAAGAGTTAGTAAGAAAAGAGGAAAAGGAAAAAGAAAAAAATATCGTCATCCGTTAAGTATGCAGGATGTAACAAATAAAGTGCAAGAATGTTAGCTTGCCAGTGACATAATGATCTCTATACGCATTTGCTTATACCTAGCACTACCCAGGCAGAAATGAATATAATCTATTCGATTTAGGATGCTTTCTCTTTGGACGTTTATGCGTTTTAAGAGCTTATAAGCATTGCTTTCACCGTTCTCTATGGCATCGTAAGCGCTCACAGAACGCGTAATGATGTTGTTGTGACATAATTCACGCTTACAAATGCTTCTTCCATTGAAATAAAGCAGCGTGAGCGTGAAAGCTTACAGCGCGTGAGCATCTAAAAAGAATGCAAAGCGACCTATAACTATGAACATAGATATAAACATTGCAAAAGAGAAGATTTAATGCAGTTGAAAAGTGCCGAAATGGGAAACATATTGTAAACAATATTTGTAACCTAAGAGGAAGAATCACGTTTCGAAAGCGGCAAGTTTATTATTGTTAAAATTATAAACTGCTAATAAGAATTGCTCCTTCTCAGTTAAACCAAATATCGAATGTATTAAGGGCCTTTAGGAACAAAACATGGATGTTTTAATGATATTATAATATTAATTAATCTGTTTTTAATATTAATATGTTTGTGGGGGAATATAATGTCTAGCGTGTAATGCTTGAGCAAATAATATTGGAATCAGGTTTTTATCCGCACTTACAGCCCTTACATCCACTTATAAATATCAAAGGAAACTATTTTGTGTAAGTGTTTGTAAACGCTTAACAACCAAAAATAACGGCTAAATATCGCGCTTATAAGTGTAAGCATTTTTAGCGTATAAGTGTCCAAAGAGGACGCACCCTTAGAGAATAGTAGCTAGATCCCATATAGCATAAATGTTCAAAATACATCTAACAAATATCTCAATGGTACTTGAATATCTCTGTGATGTCTCCAAGATATTTTTCAAACATGCTATATGCTATAATACGGACTAGATAAGTTTTCCAGCTAGTTACTAACTCATGACTGGCAAAATATTCTTAATCAATTTTTTGTAATCTAGCCGTCAATCTTGTCTAATTATATGTAAAATATGGTAATACTCAAATAACTGTACCTGATAAGAGTATTGCAAACTGTATGTTGCTTATTATGTATGATAAAATTCTGTCAGCAATTGTGCACGATTTGCAATTTTAATTAATGTCGGCAAAAATATAGCAGAAAACGAGCAGACTTTGTTTTATATTACGCTAGCAAAATTTCTGTAAAAATTAAGTAAAATTTATCAGCATAAAGGAATAGAATTCAAGCATATCATGTCGTCAGGATGTGACAGCAAAAATGCAGCACAAATCGAGCATGACCTGCTATCATTTTGCGACAGCAAGGAAACGACAAATATTGAACGTAATCAGCAATATCGGCTATTAAATACAAAAACGTGGCGGAATTAAAACACAGCCAATGCGTGAGGGCAAAAAAAGTGATGAATACAATTTGTGACCCGTGCCTCGCCGGTCGGTAGGGTGGTCGTCAAGTATCAACGGTTGACCATGTTCGGTGTCGGTGGCCTTGGTGTAGCTCGCCATACGTCCAGGCGTTCTTCGTTGTGCGTGCGTGTGTGTATGAGTGGACGAGTGAGTGAATGAGTGAGTGAGTGAGTGAGTGAGCGAATGTTAGATAATAGCCTTTTATTTAAATTATCCCACGTTGCCTTATACAATTCGATCTTAGCGGCGGGCCGTGCTTTAATCTTGTCTTTTATAGTTGGTAAACATTGCGGTGACAGAATCGGCGATAGAATCTCGTGTTTACGTCGTGACGTGGTATTGACGGCTAAGTCGGTGTTTTAGCGTATCGGTATTCGCGGAATCTAAAGGGAGCAGCCGCTTGGAAACGCTCGCGGTGCTAGCGGGGAGCGGGCGCGGTGTTGTTATTCCGGTGCGTTGTGTTATCGATTCGCGTGTAGGCCCGGTGTTTTAAATATCTCGGCGGTTTCGCATAGGAGTGTAAGACGGCGGAATGCACCTGCTATTCGCGGTATCGTGGTGATCGCTGCACGCGGAGTGCTCGCGTCAGCCGAATGCCCAAACGGAGGGCACGCGGTATCGTGCCTCCTTATCCTGTGATAAGGAAACAGTGAACTCGGCCGGGCGAGCCTGGCCAACGTGCAGCCGGTGACGGTATATCGCGGTTTGCGGCGGTTACATTATCCGATGAGGTGCGGGCAAAGAGACGCGCGTCGTCTCTAAATTCGCGGCGGTATGCGGAACGATACTCCGGGGCGATACTTCGCGTGCCCCGGAGGCGCAAGACTCGATGACGAAAGTGGAGTGGCCAAGGTCGAGAAAACTCCACAGAGGCGGCGAACACATCGCCCCGACTCATGCCGATCCGCAGGTCTGTCACGGGCAAGAAGGCCGGGAGCTCCCGGCGGAGATGGCAAACAGACCGCCCCAAGAAGGAGGTTAGAATCCGGTGCCCGTGACTTTCACGGGAGAGATAGCGTAAGCACTACCTTGGTCTTTACCGAATGGAAGGATGTCGAGTCGGCTGCGAACTCACAGCAGTGACGGCGTACGCACCGTCGCGGTCCCTCGACCTGGGGATCGGATCCGGAGCAGCTTCAATCTTTCGATCCCGGCTGACTCCGGTGGAATCAGGTGTCGTTATTGCGGCGGAGCGGTCTTTCATACCGCTTTGCTACGGTTTTTCTGACACGTGCGTGTTTGGCAACAACAATTGTTGTTGCCTACGTGCGCACGTGTCGGACGTATGCACCGCGCGTGAAGATTGTTTACAGGCGCTGAGCGCCGTTTCGCGGCCGACGGGTGATCGGTCAGCCGTGGTGTTTACCGGGGGGGATGCATCGTTACAAATTTATAATATAATATTAATTATGATAATAATAATTCCTTCAATGAACACAATAGTTATAAAATCGTACATGGATCAAAGTATTATCAATGAACTTAGTATTCAAAAAAGGCGAGGCAATAGCACTAACGCTGACATTAGTCCTTTACCAAAATAAGTGTGATAAGTAATTACAACCCTGATGAGAATACTTTTCTGAACCCCACAAAATATCTACAAATTGGATCACTTTCAGAGTAATATTGAAAATTTCAGAAAAAAATATTTTCCTGAATAAATCTGAAAAATTGCGTTTTTTTCGAAATCTTTATTTTTCTTTTTCAAAGTTTTTTTATGATTTCTAAATATTTCTTGCAAGATACTGAAATTTTCTGAGGAAAATATATTATTAGAATTTGTCATTATAAATATACAGAAATTAAGAAATAGTTGCAATTATTTTATTTTACTTTATCAGAATTATTAAAACATACTCTGAATTACTGAAAACTAGTCTGAATTATTCAAAATTATTTTAAACTAAAACTGAAATTACTCTAACGTCCAGAGGAAGCCCTAAAATACTAAGAACATCCCATAAATGTCCTTTGGACATCCTTTGGAAATCACGCACTGCCTGTAAAGTAACGAAAATATCCCAAAAACTCTGAAATTCTTTTAACATATAACAGAAATTGTCTTACTTCTTGACGTCATAAGATTAAAGATTTTCAGAATAATTTTAAATTTCTCAAAAAATAAGAATTCAAACATTTTTCAAGAGAATCTTGTATTTCTTCCGTTAATCTTCTCTTGTTTTATGTTTTTCATAGAAAATGGACCTTTTATATTAAACTTATATTGAAAAAATTTTTTTATGAAATTGAACTTGAATAAATATTTCTTTAAATTTCAATTTTTTCTACTAAATAATATGGTTTTGTAAGAGAAATTATTATTTAAAAAAAGTATGAATTCTCCAACATTTTTCAAAAAACCTATATTTTTTCAAAAATATAGAAAAGTTTATTTTATTGGGTGTACAAATTAGTTCGGTCCGTTTTTTGTGGTCAAAAATTCATTTATTTCAGAACAAAATGAATGAATAGATTAATCAGAGTGTTGCCCGTCGCTGGCTATTACTTTTTCCCACCTCTCATGCAATTTTCGAATTCCATCTCGAAAAATGTCTGATCTTTTGAGGCAATCCAAGTTAGGAGCCAATTTTCGATTTCTGCGAAAGAAGCAAACCGGTGACCTGCCAAATCGTGCTACATCCGTCGGAACAACCAATAATCAGAAGGAGCAATATCCGGCGAATACAGCGGGAGCGGTAAAATATCCCACTTGAGCGTTTCCAAATAATTTTTTACGACTTTTGCGACATGAAGCCGAGCGTTATTATGCAGAAGAATAACTTGGTCATGTCTTTGCTCGTATTCTGCCCGTTTTTCTCATAATGCACGGTTCAAACGAATCAATTGTAATCTATACCGATGGCTCGTAATCACCAGGTTGTAGCAGCTCATAGTATACAACACCATTTTGGTCCAACTAGATACACAGTATGACCTTCGAACCATGAATATTTGGCTTTAGTGTTAATGTTGAGGTCGATAGCAACGATTGACCGGGCATAGTGTAGAATTTTTTCTTCTTGGAGTTATCGTAGAATATCCATTTCTCATCCCTAGTCACAATCCGATATAAAAAACGCTTTCTTTGTTGCTTTTCAATCAGGCGCTCACAAGTAAAATATCGTCTTTCAACGTCTCTGTGTTTCAGTTCATAAGGCACCCAATTGCCTTGCTTGTAATTTATTCCCATGGATTTAAATCGTACGGAACCTGCTTGTTGCGTAACTCCCAATGATTCTGCAAGCTCCTCTTGCGTTTGATTCGGATCTTCATCGATTAATGCCTCCAAATCTTTGTCTTCGAATTTTTCTGGCTGTCCAGAGCGAGGCTTGTCTTCAACGCTGAAATCGCCATTCTTGAAACTTCGAAACCATCCCCTACATGATTTATCAATTGGAGCATTGTCACCATAAACTTCTACAAGCATTCGATGCGCTTCAGCTGCACTTTTCTTCCAATTAAAGCAGAAAACTAAAACCTCCCGCAAATGCTGCTTAGTTAACACAAAATTTGACATATTCAACACAGTAAAAAACAGGGATTTTGTATGAAACTCAAAGCGATATAAACTGAATATTATTGACAGATGTCTAACCTCTCTGAAACCACCGAAATCAGCTGTCACTACGAAAAATTCATAACAGCCAGAGCCATCTTTTGAAAACGGACCGAACTATTGTATATGTAATAATTTGTACTTCCAATAACATAAAATGTCCATTTTTGTACAAAAAATATGAGACCGGAGAAGATTAGAGGAAAAAAAATGTAATATTTCCTTAAAAAGTACTTTATTTCCTACTTTTTTTAAAAAATTCAATATTATTCTGAAAATCTCTATTCTTTACTAATATCAAGCAGTTCGATAAATTCTGTTAAATGAGTATGTGGGAAAAATTTCAATTTGTAGGAAATTTTTATTATTTCAGTGCGTGCTAAGGAGAAAATTTAATTAATTCAGAAAATCATTTCTAAATTTTACTGAGAAATTCTATAAAACATCTTATTTCTAGGAAAAATTCTATTTTTAGACAAAATCATTAATTTTTAAGAAAAAAATTTTCCCCAGAGAATAAATAAAATTAATTTATGTGACGCGAAATATGTTAATAGCTATTCGATGAATGTATTTGGATATGGCAGAGCGAAATCTGCAAATAAAAAAACGAATATTATTTATCTTACATTTTTCTCTAATCCAAGATAATATTATTTTAAAAATGTGCAAATAGTTCACATGAAGATGATTTTTAACACGTTGAATGCCACGCTGATTTCCATCGATCGTACAAACGCCTAATTGATTCAATTAAATCACTAAAGCTGCAGTAAATAAATATAATTCAGGATACGCATCTGTTAGCTTGTTTCATTAGCTCATTACTGGCTGTACAACCTATTTTGTAGATGCAATTAATTATATGTCACACGTAATTTAATAAAACGCGGTAACATCATAGCGCCGGTCACCGGTGACCCCCGTGGCAGTCAACGTGTTAAACGTTAATTTAATATTCCTTCCTTACTAGATAAGCAATGATAAAATTTATTCCGTAATAGTTGTATAAGAAGAATAAAAGTAATAGCTAACGTAATAGATATATTATTCTAGAAGAATTCGAAATAAAAAGGACTGAGAGAGAGAGAGAGAGAGAGAGCGCCAGAATCTGCTGTGCACCATCATTGACATCGATCTATTCAAATATTTTAAATATTGATAAATTATTAAACTTTCGTACAATCACTTTGAAGTTATGTTTAGTAACGAAAAGGTTGCAACACTTTTTTTCAACGAATTTCACAATGCACTTCGTAACTAATAGCAAAATAGATCTCTTAAAAATTAATAAGAACAAATTTTTCTATTGAACACCGCGTGTGTCTCAAAACTTATCGGAAATGAGTTGCAATCTTTTTGTTCTTGATCATATATTCGTAAAACTATAAAAGTTAAGGAAGTGTAAAATAAAAAAATTTAATTTTGCTGTTGCTCTAGCTAGAGTTGAATCACTTTTTAACCATTCAATAATTTCATCAATGTTGTTTCAACATTACAATACATGAACAATTGACGTAGAAGAATCATCATAAATTATTTATGCATTTTTGCCTTTAACAGTCGAAGTAGTACGTGTCGTTTAAGAAATGTTTTCGATATGTTTTACAAACAATGATGAAACGATTCATACATTTTTAAAACATTTATGAAACCAACCAGGCGCTACCAGAAAGATAAATGTTTTAAATAATATTATCTTGGATTACAGAAAAGTTTCTTTACAAATTGAAGTATAATTGAAACACATTTTTAAATTGTTTACAAACCTTTTACTAAATCACGTATGTGCCTTTTATTACATGCTGGAGGAAAAAATATGGCACAGATATCGCATACTCGCACTCTTGCGGAGCCTAAATGTATTGGCGGATCTGCAGATCAGGGCAAGGTCCGGAATGGCACATTTACTCCGATCGGAAAACGTACTTTAAGTAGTCCCTTATTTAGGTCAAAAAAGTTAATTTCTTTACCTGAGATAGGACCATATAATAATGATGATAGGAAAATTCTGATTGAAATAATTGAAAGGAAATGAATGAATAAATGTAACAAACTTAGTTAAATTTAGGACATTTCAAATAATAAAGTTTATTAATTATACTATTAACATAATTTGGTTCACACGTGGATTAACAATAAGTGATAAATTAATGAGGAAAATCATTATAGAAGGTAAATTAAAATATGTAAAAGATGAAAACTTAACTAAACAATGGGAAATATTGGGATAACACAAATAACACAAATAAATGATAAGGATAAAATATAAAAATAATCTTCCTTACATAATGTAATACGAGAGTGGGTCAAAAATAAACGAAACTTTTTAAATTGTGCCCCCGTCGGGGTGAGGGGTCTGCCACGTTTTGGACAGTGGAAGAGGGTCATGTGGAAAAGCATTAATAACGTTGGCGCACCACGTGCTTCTTACTCTTAGCTGCAATCACGATGAGCAAGATATAGGTACATTCCGCAGTTGCACAACGTGTTATCATTAAGTTTCTCGTTAACGAAAATGTTAATGCTAAAGAAATTCAGCGTTGTTTACTCGCACAGTTCGGGGAAATAACCTTTTCATGGGTTTGGGTGAAGCAGCGTTGTAACGAATTTAAGAAAGGACGGGAACGTGTTGAAAACATTGCCCACCCGCGGCGTCCCCATATCAGCATAACAGGGCAGAACACCGAGACTACTAGAGAACTCATCAAAGGGGATCGGCACTTAACTGTTATTGAAATCTCTCAAGAGCTTCAAATCAGCTATAGAAGTGTGCAATCAATCATTCGCAATGAGTTGGGATTTTGAGAAATGTCCGCTCGTTGGGTTCCAAAGTTGCTGAATGCAGAAATTGGCAAATATTGACCGTTATTCACTGGGCTGTCCTAGAACATCTACCCTTTAGCCCAGACCTGTCACCATGCGACTTCCACATGTTTGGGCCACTTAAGAAAAGCCTTGATGTACAGAGCTTCACAACAAACGAGGAGGTGCAGCAGTTCGTGTGCAATTGTTTTGATACATGTCTGTGAACTTTTTATGATACCGGGATTAAAAAATTACCAGATCGTTGTAGGAAGTATATTGATAAGTTCGGGGACTATGTAGAAAAATAAGAAAAAAGTAAATTAGAATTGATTTTAACACGTTGACAGTCAACTACGAGATATACCGTAGGTTGTTTACTTTCCCAGGACGCCAACTACGAATTATCTCGTCGCTTCATTACTTGATTAAATCAAATTGGCTTCTTAGACCAGAATGGTGAAAAGTTTCATGGCAGTCAACGTGTTAAAAAATATATGGTTTTTTGTGCAAAAGACTAGTTTATATTGGGTTGGCAAATAAATTTTTTTCGGTTTTTTTGACTGGTATAAAATACAATTTATTTAATATACAAAATATATACTAATCAGTAATGTATTGACCATTCTTTTCTATGACTTCTTGCCATCTTTTTACCAATTTCATAATCCCACATTCATAAAACGTCTGAGATTTACCGGCAAAAAACTGAGTNAGTTGCGTTTTAACAGCTTCATTATCAGCAAAGTTTTTCCCGTTCAGAGAATTTTACAGCGACCGGAACAAATGATAATCAGAGGGTGCCGGTGAATAAGGAGGGTGAGGCAAAACATCCCAGCCAAGCCTTAACAATTTGTTCCTAGTAGTGGATGAAGTATGGAGTCTGGCATTGTCATGGTGGAAGACGATTCCTTTTCAATTTGCCAATTTTGGACATTTTGAACGTATTGCTTGATTCAATTTTGTTAATTGGGAGCAATATACAGTTG
>NW_014554749.1:0-246 GCF_001313825.1 Dinoponera quadriceps | reverse complement strand
ACGACCCATTTTAAATTCACTAAACTATCGATAAACTTTTGTTCTCGAAAGAGCAGATGTGGGATAACTTTCTTCAACCATTTCATTGAATGTTGAGAGATTTTCCCATCCAAAAGCAATGTTTGATAAATCTGCGATATTCCAGTTTTTCCATTTTTTTTATGAAGGCGAAGATAGCGACACTTAAACGACTGTAGCTTGTAAACGAATGAACGAAATGTCATGAAACTTCACACATAAACTAGT